>NW_027590585.1:0-50000 GCF_964213995.1 Mustelus asterias
CCTTAAATGTCAGTCACCTCCTGGGGAAACCTGCCCTTTAATTGTGAACATTCGGAAAGAGACCATGCTTTTAGCCAGACAAATAAATGTGTCAAGCTGAGGGAGCAAAGGATGTCAATGTCTTTAAGAGAGAGAGACCTGGGCCAACCTTTCCAGAGTCTGCAGCCTCCCTGGATTCACTTCCTTTCCCTTCAGTTGCTGCAAGTCCCCAATTTCCCCCAGAATGAGAAAATAAATGGAAAGGGAGAGAAAAGAAAGTGTTTTACTCACAGATGCTGAAGACAGGAGGAAGTTTGAGTCTGTCTGTACTCAATCTTCTTTCAGAGAGACCTCCTTTTAGGTCAAACCAAGTAAACAAACTCAAATTAAATCAGGACAAAGTAAAAGGGGCAGCTCCCCAAAAAGGAGGGGGAACAGCCCGAACAGAAATCAAAATGCAAAGGAAACTTAAAAACATCAAATTAAAATGTGATTATCAGGGTCAATAATGCACCCCAACCCCTGCGGTGCCCAGCGGGCGCGGAAAGCGTCAACCTCGCCCGTGGACACCGCATGCTCCCTCTCCAGGGACACCTGGCCGCGAACGTAGCCGCGGTAGAGGGGAAGACAGTCAGGATGGACGGCCCCCTCGATCGCCCGCTGCCTGGACCGGTAAATGGCGCGTTTCGCCAGGCCCAGGAGCAGGTTCACGAGGAGGTCGCCATCCCGACCCTCCCCTCTCCGCACCGGGTGTCCGTAGATCAGGAGCGTGGGACTGAAGTGTAAACAAAACATCAATAAAAGGTTCTTCAGGAAAACATAAAGGGAGTGCAGCCTAAGACACTCAACATAGACATGGTCCACGGACTCCACAAGGCCACAGAAAGGGCAGTCTTCGGAGCCCGTGAACCAGTGAATCCTACGGTTGTGCGGAACTGCTGCATGCATCACCCTCCACCCCAGGTCCCCGACGTAATTGGGGGAGATCCCTCCGTAGAGGGAGCTCCAGCGGGGACCTCCGCCGCCCGGCGGCAACAAGGCCCGCCAAGGTGTATCCGGGCGACAGGCGAGGAGGCGGTAGTGGAAGGTGTGCAGCAGCAGCCCGCACAGGAAACGCCTCCGCGCGGTAGAAAAAGGCACGGAGGGCATTTCCGCGAGGCGGCTCAGGCTGTGGGGCACCTCACCCAGGGGAGGGGGCTGAGGCTTTGGGCCAATGTGGAATTCCGCCCGAACAGGGGAACGCTCGGGCGGGATCCCACCGCACGCCTGCGCCGTCTCAAGTTTGCGTGCAGTTTCGGGGCCGAGCACGACCGTCCTAAGGTCTAGGATGGCTTTGGCCGCGCGCCGGACGGATGTCCCCGCGCGCTCAGCCAGCACGCGGGGACTCATCCAGCCCGCTCCTCCGCCATCGAGCACGTCCCCGATTCTGGTCACCCCGGCGTCCACAGCCCCCCTCTCCGCCAGCCACCTGAAGTTATACGGCTGGAGGAGCGGATTCCTGAGCAGCGGCTCTCGCATGAGAGCCGCAACTCCTGACGGGGGAGAGCTGCGTCGCGAGGCGACCTTGTTCCAGACAGTGAGGAGGTCCTGGTAAAAGACGGGCAACTCCTGCAGGGCGGTCGAAGCACGCCCCAGTTCGATATGCAGGAGCTGCACGTCATAATTGAGGCCGTGCCACTGGCGGAAGAAATACGTCGCCATGGCACACCACTGTGGAGGGGGCTCAACGTAAAGGTACCTCTGCAGGGCCTGGAGGCGGAAGGTCGCTATCTGAGTGCGGAGGCACACCAGACCTTGTCCGCCCTCCTCAAGCGGGAGATACAGGACCGCAGCAGGGACCCAGTGCAGTCGATTGCCCCAGAAGAACCGCACGAGGGTTCTCTGGATATCGGTGACAAAGCCAGGGGGAGGGGTCAAAGGGACCAGCCGGTACCACAGCATGGAGGCGACCAGCTGGTTTATGACGCGAGCTCGCGCCCCGTAGGACAGCACTCGGAGCAGTCCTGCCCAGCGACTCAGGCGGGCGGAGACTTTGGCCTCCAGCTCCCGCCAGTTCGCCGGCCAGGATTCCTCGGCTGGGCAGAGATGGGCCCCCAAGTAGAGGAGGTCGGTCCTGCTCCAGGTGAAAGGCCTGAGCTCCTCCGGGAGGGGGTCCGTCTCCCAAGGACCGACAAGGAGTCCGGAGCACTTGGCCCAGTTGATCCTGGCGGAGGACGCGGCGGAGTACACCGCCTGGCATTCTCGCATCCTCCGCAGGTCAGCCGGGTCCGTGAACATGAGGAGCACGTCGTCGGCGTAAGCTGACAGGACCACCCCTACGTCCGGTCCGCGCAGGACCAAACCTGACAACCTCCTCCGCAAGAGGCGCAGGAATGGCTCCACGCATACGGAATACAGTTGGCCGGACAAGGGGCAGCCCTGCCGTACTCCTCTCCCGAAGCGAAGGGGCGCCGTCAGGGACCCGTTAACCTTAATCAGACACTCTGCGGCAGAGTACAGTAATCGGATCCGGGCGACAAAATGCGTCCCGAACCCGAATGCCCGCAGAGTCCCGAGTAAATACTCGTGCTCCACCCTGTCGAACGCCTTCTCCTGATCTAATGACAAGAAGGCGCCCGACAGACCAGCCCTCTGGGTGTGATGGATTAGGTCCCGGACCAGGTGGAGATTGTCATGTATGCAACGGCCCGGGACCGTGTAGGACTGGTCAGGGTGGATCAAGTGGTCCAGCACGGATCCAAGGCGTGAAGCCATAGCCCTGGCAAAGATTTTATAATCCGTGCTGAGGAGGGAGACCGGGCGCCAGTTCTTGAGCAGGTGGAGATCCCCCTTCTTGGGCAGCAGGGCAATGACGGCCCTGCGCCACGAAAGGGGCATCTCCCCGGTAGCGACGCTCTCCCCCAGGACCCCCGCGTAGTCGCTCCCCAGGACGTCCCAGAACGCACTGAAGAACTCTACTGTCAGCCCGTCCAGCCCAGGGGCCTTGCCCCGGCTGAGGCCATTTAGGGCGCCGGTCAGCTCGGCCATGGTGGTAGGGGCCTCGAGCCTGCCGACGCCCTCCGGGCCGACCTGCGGCAGGTCCTCCCACAGAAGTCTGCGGGCATCCTCGCTGGACGGATCCGGAGAGAAGAGCGAGGTGTAATACTCCCGGGCAATGGCCCGGATGCCCTCCGGATCCGAGACGGGGGAACCGTCGTCGGCCAGCAGCGTAAGGAGCTGCTGACGGTTAGCCCGCCCTCTTTCCAGCGAGTAGAAGAAGGGGGAGCCGCGGTCCAGGTCCACCTGGAACTGGAGCCGCGACCTCACGTACGCGCCGCGAGACCTGGCAAGCTGCAGGTCTCGCAGCGCGTCCTTCTTCTCCCTGTACTCCGAACGCAGGGCCGGGTCCGCGTCAGGCCGACTGAGACGTGCCTCCAGGTCGAGCACCTCCTTCTCCAACTCCTCGAGCCTGGATTTCCGCCTCTTTGTCGACCCCCTCGCGTACCCCTGACAGAAGGTACGGACGTGAGTCTTGCCCACATCCCACCAGAGCCTCAAGGAGGGGAAGCCTCCCCGCTTCCTTCTCCAGCCGGCCCAGAATCGACGGAACGAGTCCAGGAAGCGCTCGTCCTCCAGCAGCGTGTTGTTAAAGTGCCAGTACGCGGACCCCCGCCGGATGCGAGACGGCGCAAAGTCCGCCCACACCAGGCTGTGGTCCGTGCTCGACACCGGCCGCATGGAGACCGAGGACACGCCGGACACGTGCGCCTTCGAAATGTAAAGGCGGTCGAGCCTGGACGCTCCGACTCCAGGCCTCACGAAAGTGAAGGCGCTGGAGCCAGGATGGAGATGTCTCCAGACGTCCACCAAGTCGTGGGACCCGATCAGGTCCCGCAACTTCACCACCGCCGGAGTGCGCAGCCAGGGGCCGGTGCGGTCCCGTGCCTCGAGGATGCAGTTGAAATCTCCCCCGAGGATAATGCATTCGCCCCCCGCGATGGTGTCGATGTGAGCGGACACTTTCTCGTAGAAAGTCGTTTGCTGCGGTCCAGCGGTCGGGGCGTAGACATTCAGCAAGTGAATGACCACGCCCCCCTCACGGACCGTCAAGTGCAGCAACCGGCCTGGCACCGGCTCCTTGACCCCCAAGATCTCCGGCTTATAATGCGGGGCCAACAAGATAGCCACCCCGCAAGAAGCGAGCGTGAGGTGGCTCATGTAGACCCCCCCTCGCCACTCCAGGAGCCATTGGGCTTCATCTCCCGGAACGGTGTGGGTTTCCTGCAGGAAACACACCGCATACTTCCCGTCACGGAGGACCGAGAAGTTCTGGAACCTGCGGTGTGGCCCACTGCTGCCGTTGATGTTGAGGCTGGCTATGGTCACCTTCATGTCAGCAGCTTTGTGCCACCGTCACCACTTAACTAGGTGTGTGGGGGGGCGCTGGCGCAATTCTCACCAGTCCACCCCCCACCTTTTCGAGCCTGTGGAGGAACCGCAGTACCCAGCGCCGCTCTATTTTCTCCAGGCCCGCGGAGGCATGCGAGCATGCCTTCACGGACCGGACGAGCTGCGCCAGGTCCGGCCAGCGGCCGAGGGCTAGCCGGATTATGTCGGAGCGACCGGAATGGCTACGGATAAAGACCCTGAGGTCCTTGGAGGGGATGAGGGACGACTCGGTGGGGGGCACGAGGGAGTCCCCCGCCTCGCTCTGGGCAGACTCTGAAAGTGTCCCCGTGCCCTCCACCGAGCCGCTGACCTCCTCAGGGCGGTCGCCCCTCGACTCCGAGTCCCCCGCCGCAGGACGTACGGCGGGCGGCACGGAGCCACCAACTAGCCCTAGCCCCTCCCCGATCCCACCCCCAGGATCGGTGGAGGAGGGGTTCCCCCCGGGCTCACCTTTCCCGGATTGCGGGCCCCCGTGCGACGGCGGCCCAGCCGCCCCCCCCGCCCCAGACGCTTGGACACCCCCCAGGTCCGGTGTATCCTTCGGACTGAGGTTGGGGATGTCCAGCGTCCAAGGTCGGGACGGAGAGGACGAGTGGATCGTCTCTTCGCCGCCGCCGCACGAGGACATGAACATTGGAGTGTCGCCCCAGTCCCCCGACAGACTGAAGAAGAACTCCGGGTTGTAACCGGCCGGGTGGAACGGAACCGTGGGGGCCCCGCTGCCACCCGGCCCCGGAGACTCCTCGCCGGGGGACTGAGGCAACACATGCTTGGATTTACAGGGTGCCTTGCCCCCTTTTTTCGCGGGACAACACACAAAGACAGGTGGGGGCACGGCAGGAGATGACTCAAGGGGGGAGGGGCACGCAGACCTCGAACTCTACGGTGCCTGAGGGGCCCCGCCTCTTTTTGTTAACCTGCCCTCGGGCAGGCGAGGCCCCTCGCCCTCCGCCCCTCTTCGCCTTGCCGCGCCCCCCCTGCTCTCCCGTCACTTCCCCCCGAGGTGGCGGCGTCGCCAGTTTTGCCGGCTCGGGCCCATGATCCCGGGCGCCGGACCCAGCACTAGGCCCCGGAGAGCCCACGGGCCCGGCAGATGGTGGTGGTGGGGGGGGGGGGGCGCAGGTGGAGACTGAGGCGGTCCCCGAGCCGGCTGCCGGGGTGGTTGGGGTGTTTTCCCTGGGGGCCGGGGTTCCGGTACCCCCCTTCTTTTTTGTAGGTCCCTTCTGGGCCTTTTGGCCGCGCGGGGGCTCCGCTCCCCCCCCGCCGGCAGCTGAGGTGGCAGCTGCTGCCGGCGTGGCCTCCCCTCGCGGGGGGGCAGATGGTACTCGCTTGGGGGGAGAGGGGGCTGCGGTGCCAGCTGCGGCCGCCTTGGGTTGGTGGTCGGCGGCCTTGGAGACGGGGCAGTTTTTTCTCACGTGCCCCGCCTCCTTACAGGCATGGCACCGCACACCGTCCGCGGACCAAAAGACCCGGTACGTGGTCCCCTCGTGGGGGACATTGAAACCTCCCTCCAGTTCCTCCTCCCGGGCCAGGCGGACAAAAACCTGGCGCCGGAAGGAGTAAATGTGGCGGAGGGAGGGGTCCCGAAGGCCGAGCGGGATCGGCTGCACCCCGGACCTGACCTCCCCCAGTAGATGGAGGTGGGGGAGGAGGAGCTCACTCGGTAGGAAGGGCGGGACGTTCGATATTACTATCTTGTGGGCGGTGGCCTCCAAAGGGTCCACCGCCAGGAACGTCCCGCCCACCGTGAGCCCCCTCTCCAGGGCGAGGCGAACCGCCCGCTCGGCCTTCAGGAAGAATACGGCCCGGCCGTACATCTTTGAGGCCACGACAATGGCTGAGGGGCCGACAACCCCAGCCATTGCCTTGACGCAGGCCTCGATAGACATGTCGGGGTGGGCGTAGCACTTCACCCCGAGCTGCCGCGTGATTAGGGAGAATGGCGGCAGGGCCTTGGGAGCGGCGGGGGCTCTGGCAGCCACCACGCCCGCATAGGTGGGCCGAGAAGGCCCTGCCACCGGCGACGCTGGTGATGTCGCCATTGTATCAAGGGAGTGCTACACCCACCCCGAGACTGCCCAGATGCACGGCAGGGCGTATATGTGGAGGGAAAAATAAGGGAGGGTGGGGTAGGTGGGTAGGGGTGTAGGTGTTCTCTCTCCGGAGTGAGAGAGGGAGAGAGGAGGTTGGAGCAGTGGGAGGGAGATGAGGCACAAGGCCGGTGCCCCAGTCAGGAGGGAAAAAGGGGAGGGTGCACCAATCTTGGGGACAGCAGCAGTGGGTAGGGGAATTAGGAAAAAAGGTCTTCACCCCCCCCCCCCACTGCAGATGGAGAAGAGACAGTCCAAACGCCTTCGCCCCCCGCCCTTCTCCTCCAGTTACTCTCTGTCCTCTCTTCCTCCCTCCCCCCGGGGAGAGCACACCCTCCAGAGGCCGGATGGCAGGCAAGCAGGCAGTCCAGACGGCAGGCAGCCCAGACGGCAGGCAGGCAGGCAGTCCAGACGGCAGGCAGGTAAGCAGGCCAGACGGCAGGCAGGCAGGTAAGCAGGCCAGATGGCAGGCAGGCAGGTAAGCAGGCCAGACGGCAGGCAGGCAGGTAAGCAGGCCAGACGGCAGGCAGGCAGGTAAGCAGGCCAGACGGCAGGCAAGCAGGCCAGACGGCAGGCAGGCAGGTAAGCAGGCCAGACGGCAGGCAGGCAGGCAACAGGCAGGCCGGGCAAGGCAGGCAGCAGCTCACCTCCCTCCTTCCTCCCCGCAGGGAGCGAAAAACAAACAAACCCAACAAAACAAAAACAAAAACCGGGCGTCTCCGTGAGCAAAAACAGACTAACAGTAAAGTCACTATCCTACTGCGAGAACTTCCAGATTTAGCGATTTACTTGGGGAGGAATATCGAAAAATCGGGTAAAAGAACATGGGAGCAGCAGTCGGCCATTCGGTCCTTCGATTTGGTGTCGCCATTCAGTTAGATCGGGGCTGGTCAGCCTGAACGCCACTTTCCCGCGCTATCTGCATGGCCCTTGATGAGATGATGCTCCATGAAGCTACTGAATTTTTTGAACATGCTCAATAATTGACATTCTACAAAAAAATGCTTATTTTCTTATTGTGACACGGAAGTTAAGGAAGGCTAAATAATTATATCATTGCTTTTCCTCAATATGTCCATTAGCCTTATTATCAGGACAGTTTCAACAGTGATTCCAGTGATTTCCTTTTTCTGTGTGTCTGACATGGGTGCCACTGGTTGGCCAGCATTTATTCCCCTTCACGAGTTGAGAGCCAACCACATTGCTGTGCCTCTGGAGTCACACGTAGGCCGGACCAGGTAAGGACGGCAGGTTTCCTTCCCTTAAGTACATTATTGAACAAGATTGTTTTTTCCGACAATGGTTTCATGGTCATCAGTAGATTGTTAATTATATATATTGTTTTCATTGAATCTGGTCCGCACAACATTAGCTGAGTTTCTGAATAATCTCGCGCGAATACCACAAAGCCATCGTCTCTCCTGTTGTCCTCTTTTCAGGTCAAACCAAACCAAATAAACAAACTCAGATTAAATCAGGACAAAGTAAAAGGGGCAGCTCCCCAAAAAGGAGGGGGAACAGCCCGAACAGAAATCAAAGTACAAAGGAAACTTAAACATCAAATTAAAATGTGATTATTAGGGTCGGGAACGCACCCCAACCCCTGCGGTGCCCAGCGGGCGCGGAAAGAGTCAACCTCGCCCGTGGACACCGCATGCTCCCTCTCCAGGGACACCTGGCCGCGAACGTAGCCGCGGTAGAGGGGAAGACAGTCAGGGTGGAAGGCCCCCTCGATCGCCCGCTGCCTGGACCGGTAAATGGCGCGTTTCGCCAGGCCCAGGAGCAGGTTCACGAGGAGGTCGCCATCCCGACCCTCCCCTCTCCGCACCGGGTGTCCGTAGATCAGGAGCGTGGGACTGAAGTGCAAACAGAACATCAATAAAAGGTTCTTCAGGAAAACATAAAGGGAGTGCAGCCTAAGACACACAACATAGACATGGTCCACGGACTCCACAAGGCCACAGAAAGGGCAGTCTTCGGAGCCCGTGAACCAGTGAATCCTACGGTTGTGCGGCACTGCTGCATGCATCACCCTCCACCCCAGGTCCCCGACGTAATTGGGGGAGATCCCTCCGTAGAGGGACCTCCAGCGGGGACCTCCGCCGCCCGGCGGCAACAAGGCCCGCCAAGGTGTATCCGGGCGACAGGCGAGGAGGCAGTACTGGAGGGTGTGCAGCAGCAGCCCGCACAGGAAACGCCTCCGCGCGGTAGAAAAAGGCACGGAGGGCATTTCCGCGAGGCGGCTCAGGCTGTGGGGCACCTCACCCAGGGGAGGGGGCTGAGGCTTTGGGCCAATGTGGAATTCCGCCCGAACAGGGGAACGCTCGGGCGGGATCCCACCGCACGCCTGCGCCGTCTCAAGTTTGCGTGCAGTTTCGGGGCCGAGCACGACCGTCCTAAGGTCTAGGATGGCTTTGGTCACGCGCCGGACGGTCGTCCCCGCGCGCCCAGCCAGCATGCGGGAACTCATCCAGCCCGCCCCCCCGCCATCGAGCACGTCCCCGATTCTGGTCACCCCGGCGTCCACAGCCCCCCTCTCCGCCAGCCACCTGAAGTTATACGGCTGGAGGAGCGGATTCCTGAGCAGCGGCTCTCGCACGAGAGCCGCTACTCCTGACGGGGGAGAGCTGCGTCGCGAGGCGACCTTGTTCCAGACAGTGAGGAGGCCCTGGTAAAAGACGGGCAACTCCTGCAGGGCGGTCGAAGCACGCCCCAGTTCGATATGCAGGAGCTGCACGTCATAATTGAGGCCGTGCCACTGGCGGAAGAAATACGTCGCCATGGCACACCACTGTGGAGGGGGCTCAACGTAAAGGTACCTCTGCAGGGCCTGGAGGCGGAAGGTCGCTATCTGAGTGCGGAGGCACACCAGACCTTGTCCGCCCTCCTCAAGCGGGAGATACAGGACCGCAGCAGGGACCCAGTGCAGTCGATTGTCCCAGAAGAACCGCACGAGGGTTCTCTGGATATCGGCGACAAAGCCAGGGGGAGGGGTCAAAGGGACCAGCCGGTACCACAGCATGGAGGCGAGCAGCTGGTTTATGATGAGAACTCACCTCTTAACCTTCTCTCTAACGAAAACAGCCTCAAGTCCCTCAGCCTTTGCTCATAAGACCTTCCCACCATACCATGTTCCAGTTGGATTGTATAGTCCCCACCAGTTACACACGACACACACACAGTCCAGAAGAGACACACGTGTGGAAGATGATGCTGTCGGAGGCAGAGGTGCCTCGAGCTATCCGTGCAGCCACGCAGGTCCAGTGCGCTGAAGGCTGTCCTCCTCGGCAGTAATCACCTGCCACCGGCCTGCGCCTTCACAAGACTCTGGACACAATGGGTACAGAGAGATAGAGAGTGAGAGATGGATTCATATATATCCATGATGAGAGAGAGAGAGAGATTGCCCCAATACAAACATCGCTCCCCAACCTCTCTATCCCCCTCCCCAGCAACTATCTGAAGCTAAATTAATGTCACAACATTACTACCATCTTTTACCCAAAACTTAGCTTCAGACCGTGTCCCTCTATATTTAACCAGCCCGTCTCTGACATCTCCTCCAGTCACACAACCCTGTGAGATGTCTGCACCGCTCTAATTGTGGCATCGTGAGCGTTCCACATGCAACATGACTTGCATCGATAAACTCTCATCTCCAACATTTCAATTGAAATTTCAAAGCTCAATGGCTTTGAAGCCGAATGGTCCAGATTGCCATGGCCTTCAATGTGAACAAGTTGTTTGTGATGTGACTACAGAGGTTGTCTAGGAAACAATGACTGAACACAGGGGGTGAATGTGAGAAGCTGAAGTTTCCACTTGAAGACATTCCCAGTGTCTCTGAGCAGCTGAACTGGGGAAGCCTTTGGGCAGAGACTGTGCTGCTGCTATTGCCCTTCCTGGCCACCAGGCGTCGCTGTGATGCTGCCGGGGGCTGCCTGTGCGCATGTGCGGCACGGGAATGCTCCCAGAGGTCAGCGCGCGGGACGCCGCCGCATTGATGCCGTCTCCCCTGGCAACGCAAGATGGTCGCCGCCGCCGTCTCCCTTGGCAACGGAATATGGCCGCTGGCCGTCTCCCTTGGCAACGCAAAATGGCGGCCGGCGGTGGGTGTCATTGCGGCGCGTGCGCAGTGAGGTCCGTCTGCAGCCATTGTCCAGGTTGCCCCCAGTGGATGGGGTTGGGATTGTGCAGCAGATGGAGCAACAATCCCAGTTTCAATAGGGGGACAGAAGCTGCAATGCTGCCCCCTGTTGGTCACTTCTCCCAGTCTCAGCATTGCAGAGTGTTTAAACAAGAGTGCATTGTCACAGCAGCACCTTGACCTTCAGTTTCAGTTTATTTATTAGTCTCAGAAGTAGGCTTACATTAACACTACAATGAAGTTACTGTGAGAATCCCCTAGTCACCACACTCCGGTGCCTGTTCGGGTTACACTGAGGGAGAATTTAGCACGGCCAATGCACCCTAACCAGCACATCTTTCAGACTGTGGGAGGAAACCGGAGCACCCGGAGGAAACCCACGCAGACACGGGGAGGGGACAGCCCGGGGGAAAGCTCCATTCCAACTGTCCCTGGAGTGTCAGATTAACCTGGGTCACTCACGCACCCCCGGCTAAGACTCACCTCCCTCAGACAGTGAGACCCTCCTGTATCACTCACCTTACTGTCGTCAGATACCCTCAGACTCAGCACTGGGCCCTGGGCGTGTTCTTTAAATGCTGCGACCTATCGTGGAGGAAAGAATTGGGAGGATTTTGATTTGATTTGATTTATTACTGTCGCGTGTATTGGGATACAGTGAAAAGTATTGTTTCTTGTATGCTGTACAGACAAAACATACCGTTCATAGAGTACATCTGGGAGAAGTAAAAGAGAGGGTGCAGAATGTAGTGTTGCAGTCATAGGTAGGGTGTAGAGAGACATTCCCAAAGCAGCCACAGAAAAGTGACTGGTTATTTTAAACATTGAACCTGAACTAGTTGAGCTGATGATTCACTCACATTGTACAGAAATGTTGACCCTGTTTTGATGAGACTGATCAGACTAACATTGTAACATGAAGACAGCCTCCGTACTGAGATTAACCACATTTACAACAATTCCGCAATATCAGATCCATTGCTGTGTGTATTGTGCGAATTCAGCTGCGAAATATCTGGACATTTGGAGCTTCCACTGTTTCTGTCATTTCATCATTTATTAAAGTGCGTTGTTCTATCCCTTTTAAATCTAAGTTGTGTCAAATTACATTTCCCTGCACTGAAACCTCTCCACCAGTTTTGTCCATGTACAAAATATGAATAACTCTTTGCAATGTGATGTTTCCAGCTACGCTGCTTACAATGCTGTCTAATGTTTTGTGTCATCGGCAAACCAGGATGTGTAGCATTCAGTCACATTAAATGGTCAATAAATATGTCAATACTGTGTGTGTGTGTGTGTGTGTGTGTCTGTGTGTGTGTGTGTGTGTGTGTGTGTGTGAGCATGCATGTGTGTCAATGTATTTGAATCTCAAATATGTGCAGTTGGAGGCCATTTGACCCATCGAGCCTGCTCTCCCACTCAAACAGATCATGACAAACACACACAAACACACACACACACTCATAGACACACACACACACAGACACACACTCATAGACACACACACACACAGACGCACTCACAGAGATACAGACACACACACACACTCATAGACACACACACACAGACAAAGAGAGAGACACACAGATACACACGCAGAGAGACACAAACACACACTCACAGACACACATGCACAAAGACCCAGAGAGAGACACACACACAGACACAGACACTCACTCACAGACACACGCAGAGAAACACAATCACACACACAGAAACACACATTGAAATAGACACTTGCACACACTTAGAAACTGTCTCTCTCTCTCACACACACAGAAATACAAAAACATAAGCGCACCGACACTCTTATTCCTATTTCTGTTTTACTCCTCAATCCCCCAACTAAAAAGTACTGGGATCTGAACTTGAAATGCTGGAACTGATCATGGAGGAACGAGTGGGGCCTAATAGACACTGAGAAGTTAACTTGTGTATGAATCATAGAATGGGGACAGCACAGGAGGCCATTCAGCCCGTCAAGCCTGGATCGACACACTGCAAGAGCAGTTTCACGATTCCCAATCAAAGAACAAAGAACAATACAACACAGGAACAGGCCCTCCGGCCCTCCAAGCCCGCGCCGCTCCCCGGTCCAGGATTGAATCCTGAATCCAGGATCCCCGCCCAATTTTCCAGCCTATCTACATCCTAATATCCTATCCACCGAGCTGTCCCTCACAGCTACGATGCTTTGTTCATCACAACCTATTAACTCACCCCCACCCCCCCATTCCAGACCATGTGATCTCCAGGGAGAGGCGAAAACCCAGAGTGAAAACCCCAGGGCCAATATGGGGAAAAAAAATCTGGGAAATTCCTCTCCGACCCCCTGAGGCGATCGAAACGAGTCCAGGAGATCACACTGGCCCTGATCAGAAACTGCTTCCCAACCCTAGTCATTTCCACTTCTGCTTTACGAACACCATCTGAATTCCCTGCCCCCGAGACAGGTTCCCAACTATCCGCAGTCTCGCTCTGTACTGGCACCAGCAAGATGATCATAGAATGAAGCCTTGAAACGAGAAACAAAGAACAATTAGCCCGCGCCTCTCCCTGGTCCAAACTAGACCATTCTTTTGTATCCCTCCATTCCCACTCCGTTCATATAGCTGTCTAGATAAGTCTTAAACGTTCCCAGTGTGTCCGCCTCCACCACCTTGCCCGGCAACACATTCCAGGCCCCCACGACCCTCTGTGTAAAATATGTCCTTCTGATATCTGTGTTAAACCTTCCCCCCTTCACCTTGAACCTATGACCCCTCGTGAACGTCACCACTGACCCGGGGAAAAGCTTCCCACCGTTCACCCTATCTATGCCTTTCATAATTTTATACACCTCTATTAAGTCTCCCCTCATCCTCCGTCTTTCCAAGGAGAACAACCCCAGTTTCCCCAATCTCTCCTCATAACCAAGCCCCTCCATACCAGGCAACATCCTGGTAAACCTCCTCTGTACTCTCTCCAAAGCCTCCACGTCCTTCTGGGAGTGTGGCGACCAGAACTGGACGCAGTATTCCAAATCCTCCACCCTCTCCCCGTAACCCTGTCAATATTTTCCCTTCAGCTTCCCATTCAATTTCCTCTTGATGGAATCTTCTCCCACCTCTGACTCAGGCAGAACATGATGTGGAGATGCCGGCGTTGGACTGGGGTAAACACAGTAAGAAGTTTAACAACACCAGCTTAAAGTCCAACAGCTTTATTTGGGAGCAAAAGCCACACAAGCTGTCGGAGCTTCAAGCCCCTTCTTCAGGTGAGTGGGAATTCTGTTCACAAACAGGGCATATAAAGACAGGGCAAACAGGGCATATAAAGAGGTTTGAAGACTGAGTGAATCCCTTCCGACACACACAGCAAGTGAACGGCCTCTCTCCAGTGTGGATTCGCCGATGTTTCAGCAGATGGGATGAGGTAATGAATCCCTTCCCACACTGGGAGCAGGTGAATGGTCTCTCCCTGCTGTGACTGCCCCGATGAATCTCCAGCTGGGGTGGGTAATCGAATCCCTTCCCACAGTCCCCACATTTCCACAGCTTCTCCCTGTTGTGACTGCAATTATGTTCCGAAAGGCTGGATGATTGCTTGAAGTCTTGTCCACACACAGACCACGTGTACAGGTTCTCTCCCCTAAAAACGGTGCTTTTTCCTTCCATGTTCAAAACACAATGATATTCAGGTTACAATAAAATTGGCTAACTCCAGCAGGTTTCGATATCATATTTGGTTTCAGTTTCCCAACTGCAAATCCTCCTCTTCTAAAACCCTGGGAAATTGAGTTCGAACAGAAAAAAGGAAGTGAGAGAGAACCCACAAAAACACAAAGGCAGATTGTGAAATTGAGCTGAATGAATCTGATCATTTGTGGGGCCGGCGCGAGGAAAAAGTGACCATGAAAACTACTGGATTGTCACAATAATCTGACAGGTTCGGAAATGTCCTTCAGGAAACAGAACCTGCCACCGGCCTGCGCCTTCACAAGACTCTGGACACAATGGGTACAGAGAGATAGAGAGTGAGAGATGGATTCATATATATCCATGATGAGAGAGAGAGAGAGATTGCCCCAATACAAACATCGCTCCCCAACCTCTCTATCCCCCTCCCCAGCAACTATCTGAAGCTAAATTAATGTCACAACATTACTGCCATCTTTTACCCAAAACTTAGCTTCAGACCCTGTCCCTCTATATTTAACCAGCCCGTCTCTGACATCTCCTCCAGTCACACAACCCTGTGAGATGTCTGCACCGCTCTAATTGTGGCATCGTGAGCGTTCCACATGCAACATGACTTGCATCGATAAACTCTCATCTCCAACATTTCAATTGAAATTTCAAAGCTCAATGGCTTTGAAGCCGAATGGTCCAGATTGCCATGGCCTTCAATGTGAACAAGTTGTTTGTGATGTGACTACAGAGGTTGTCTAGGAAACAATGACTGAACACAGGGGGTGAATGTGAGAAGCTGAAGTTTCCACTTGAAGACATTCCCAGTGTCTCTGAGCAGCTGAACTGGGGAAGCCTTTGGGCAGAGACTGTGCTGCTGCTATTGCCCTTCCTGGCCACCGGGCGTCGCTGTAACGCTCCCGGGGGCTGCCTGTGCGCATGTGTAGGACGGGAATGCTCCCAGAGGTCAGCGCGCGGGACGCAGCCGCATTGATGCCGTCTCCCCTGGCAACGCAAGATGGTCGCCGCCGCCGTCTCCCTTGGCAACGGAATATGGCCGCTGGCCGTCTCCCTTGGCAACGCAAAATGGCGGCCGGCGGTGGGTGTCATTGCTGCGCATGCGCAGTGAGGTCCGTCTGCAGCCATTGTCCAGATTGCCCCCAGTGGATGGGGTTGGGATTGTGCAGCAGATGGAGCAACAATCCCAGTTTCAATAGGGGGACAGAAGCTGCAATGCTGCCCCCTGTTGGTCACTTCTCCCAGTCTCAGCATTGCAGAGTGTTTAAACAAGAGTGCATTGTCACAGCAGCACCTTGACCTTCAGTTTCAGTTTATTTATTAGTCTCAGAAGTAGGCTTACATTAACACTACAATGAAGTTACTGTGAGAATCCCCTCGTCGCCACACTCCGGCGCCTGTTCGGGTTACACTGAGGGAGAATTTAGCACGGCCAATGCACCCTAACCAGCACATCTTTCAGACTGTGGGAGGAAACCGGAGCACCCGGAGGAAACCCACGCAGACACGGGGAGGGGACAGCCCGGGGGAAAGCTCCATTCCAACTGTCCCTGGAGTGTCAGATTAACCTGGGTCACTCACGCACCCCAGGCTAAGACTCACCTCCCTCAGACAGTGAGACCCTCCTGTATCACTCACCTTACTGTAGTCAGATACCCTCAGACTCAGCACTGGGCCCTGGGCGTGTTCTTTAAATGCTGCGATCTATCGTGGAGGAAAGAATTGGGAGGATTTCGATTTGATTTATTACTGTCGCATGTATTGGGATACAGTGAAAAGTATTGTTTCTTGTATGCTGTGCAGACAAAACATACCGTTCATAGAGTACATCGGGGAGAAGTAAAAGAGTGGGTGCAGAATGTAGTGTTGCAGTCATACGTAGGGTGTAGAGAGAGATAAATCTAATATGTAGCAGGTCCATTCAAAAGTCTGAGGGCAGCAGGGAAGTTCTTGAGTCGGTTGGTACGTGATCTCAGACTTTGTATCTTTTTCCTGACGGAAGAAGGTGGAAGAGAGAATGTGTGCATGCGGTCCTTAATTATGCTGGCTGCTTTTCTAAGGCTGCGGGAAGTGTAGACAGAGTCAATGAATGGGAGGCTCGTCTGCGCGATGGACGGGGCTACATTCACGACCTTTTGTAATTTCTTGCAGTCTTGGACAGAGCAGAAACCAGACCAAGCCGTGATACAGAAAGAATGCTTTCTATGGTGCATCTGTAGAAGTTGGTGAGAGTCGTAGCTGACATGCCAAATTTCCTTAGCCCCCTGAGAAAGTAGACGTGTTGGTGGGCTTTCTCAATTATAGTGTCGGCATGGGGGGGACCAGGACAGGTTGTTGGTGATCTGGACACCTAGAAACTTGAAGTTGAGACCCAAATGACAAGTTGTCATAGTGTCATAGATGTTTACAGCATGGAAATAGGCCCTTTGGCCCAACTTGTCATGCTGCCCTTTTTCTTTTAACCCCTAAGCTATTCCCAATTCTCACATTTGGCCCATATCCCTCTACATCTATCTTACCCATGTAACTGTCTAAATGCTTTTTAAAAGATAAAATTGTGTCCGTCTCTACTACTACCTCTGGCAGCTTGTTCCAGATGCTCATCACTCTCTGTGTGAAAAGATTGCCCCTCTGGACACTTTTGTATCTCTCCCCTCTCACCTTAAACCCATGCCCTCGAGTTTTAGACTCCCCTACCTTTGGGAAAAGATATTGACTATCTATTGTGTGTCAACCATAGAATAGCCACAGAATGAAGGAGGCCATTCAGCCCATTCAGCTGGTGTCGACTCTCTGCTAGAGCAATCGAGCCAGTCCCACTGCTCCACCTTGTCCCTGGAGCCCTGCAAATCTTTTCCCATCAGCTTCCCATCCCATTTCCCCCGGAAAGACAGCGAGGAGCAGAGAGGAAAGAGGGACTTGGGGAATGGAAAGTTTCATCTGATGCTCTTGCTGGCAGATGCTCTGTGGCGGATAAAGCTGGCAGCCTCCTCCAGAAAGCAGCACAGAGTGAATGGAAGGGGCAGAATGTGAGTGAGATGAGACACGAGAGAGAGAGAGAGAGAGAGAGGGGTGAAAGCTTTCTGTTTGTCAGCAAAAAGCACAATGGTGGCCCTGTGTCCTTCAGGGAGCGGCCCAGGCCTCGCTCAAAGCCTGCCCTGTCCTCACACTCACTGGGAGACGGCCATTTCTAACATGTTGTCCATGTTTCTGAGCTGACACTGAGACAAACACAACAACAGCAACCACTGTCCGGACAAGTCCTCACGGAGAATGAAATGTCCAAAGCCACTTCAAAGGAAGATTGCGCGGCAGGATTTGTCCCCGAGCTGTGGAGGGAGAGATTTGGATGGATGACCAGACGCTGGGTCAGTGAGGTTGTGTTTTAGCAATGGAGGTCTAGAGAACAGAAAAGGCCCTTCAGCCCATTGCATCTGTGCCGGTCAAAGACAAATCACCCAAGTTGGCTCACGGCCTGGTAAGCCTTGGCATTGCAAATGCATAGCTAAGCACTTCTTAAACGTTCTGAGGGTCTCTGCCTCCATCATCCTTTCAGGCAGAGAGTTCCAGACTCCCACCACCCTCTGGGTGAAAAAGGTTTTCCTCACATCCCCTGTAAACCTCCTGCCCCTTACCCTAAATCTATACCCCCTGGTCATTGATCCCACCACCAAGGGGAAAGCTTTCTTCCCGTCTACTCTATCGATGTCCCTCATAATCTTATCCATCTCCGTCATGTTCCCCCTCAGCCTCCTCTGCTCCACGGAAAACAACCCCAGGGTGGAATCTTATCACCGTTCAGGCCGGCAGGATTTTCCCATCCCACTGCAGTGAAAGGAGATTTGGCTGCTCACCAGATTCTCCGACCTCGCTGAGCGGGAGTGTGGCGTCAACAGGTGGTAAGATCACACCCTCAGTCTATAAAATCTCTCTTCAGTTCGAGTGGTGGCACGGTGGCACAGTGGTTAGCACTGCTGCCTCACAGCGCCAGGGACCCGGGTTCAATTCCGGCCTCGGGTTACTGTCTGTGTGGAGTTTGCACATTCTCCCCATGTCTGCGTGGGTTTCCTCCGGGTGCATTGTCCATGCAAAATTGCCCTGAGGGTCCCACGATGTATAGGTTAGGGGGAGTAGCGGGAAAATACGTGGGGTTACGGGGTAAGCCTGGGTAAGAGTCCGTGCAGATTTGATGGGTCGAATGGCCTCATTCTGGACTGTAGGGATTCTATGATTCTATGAACTAAAACTCTCCAGGCCAGGCAACATCCTGGTGAATCTCCTCTGCACCTTTTCCAGTGCTATCACATCCCTCCTATCCTGTGCAATCCACAACTGCACAATTTTTTGATGAGGGGCGGCACAGTGGTTAACACTGCTGCCTCACAGCGCCAGGGACCCGGGTTTGATTCCTGGCTTGGGTCACTGTCAGTGTGGAGTTTGTACATTCTCCCCGTGTCTGCGTGGGTTTCCACCGGGTGCTGCGGTTTCCTCCCACAGTTCGAAAGACGCGCTGGTTAGGTGTATCGGCCATGCTAAATTCTCCCCAAGTTGCCCAAACAGGCGCCAGAGCGTGGTGACTACGGATTTTCCACAGTAACTTCATTGCAGTGTTAATGTAACCCTACTTGTGACACTAATAAATAAACTTTTAAACCTGATACTCGATTCCCCCATGTTGGCCTTGTTCTGTGATCATTAATGCGGATGTTTAGATTATTCAATAGTTCTTTGAGGACAGCAGACACAGGGGAAAAAAAACATGTGACTCTGTACACAACAGATATATTTCAAGGGGATATTGCAGCCAGCTGTATCTGAGTGGCAGTAATCTTCCCTCAGAATCAGACAGATTGTGGGTTCAGCTCAGAGCCTCAAATACTAGGCCCTTAGCATCGATCAGAGACTCCGCGCACAGCATGATGGGAGAGCGGACAAAGGAAAGTGGTGTTGAATTTGTGAGCCTTGTTTTGTGGAAATCTTTAGTGTTTGGTCAGAATGTTAATTTTTGAGTGGACCTACCATACATTAAGCTGATCTTTCTCTATACCCTATCGGTAACTGCAACACTGTATTCTGCACGCTCTCCTCTCCTTCTCCCAAATGGACTCTATGAATGGTATGTTTTGTCTGTGTAGCGTGCAAGAAACAATACTTTTCACCGTGTCCCAATACATGGGATAGGGCGACATGGTGGACAGTGTTTAGCACTGCTGCCTCACAGCACCAGGATTCAATTCTCGGTTGGGGGTTGAGTTTGCACATTCTCCCTGTGTCTGCGTGGGTTTCCTCCAGGTGCCCCGGTTTCCTTCCACAGTCCAAAGATGTGCAGATTAGGTGGAATCTGAGACGCTACAGAAGCAGGGTAAAGATACAGAGACAGAGTGAAATATACAAATATACAGAGATATATACAGAGAGACAGAGAGAGATACAGATACAGAGACAGAGTGAAATATACAAATATACAGAGATATATACAGAGAGACAGAGAGAGATACAGATACAGAGTGAAATATACAAATATACAGAGATATATACAGAGAGACAGAGAGAGATACAGATACAGAGACAGAGTGAAATATACAAATATACAGGGATATATACAGAGAGACAGAGAGAGATACAGATACAGAGAAATACAGAGACAGACACACAGATACACAGAGAAATAGAGACAGAGAGACACACAGATACACAGAGAGATAGAAACAGAGAGAAACAAAGAGACAGAGAGAGACACAAATACAGAGACAGAGTGAAACATACAAATATACAGAGATATATACAGAGAGACAAAGAGAGACACAGGTACAGAGAAATACAGAGACAGATACACAGATACACAGAGAGATAGAGACACAGAGAGACGCACAGATACACAGAGAGATAGAAACAGAGAGACACACAGGTACACAGAGAGATAGAGACAGAGAGTCACACAGATACTGTCGTGGTTCCCCAGGACGACAATTCGTTTACATCGGTTTAAAACAGAGAGTCTGAGCAGCGATCTTTCAAGCAAAAGACTTTATTTCTCAGCATAAGAGATAAAGCCGGGAGCGTCCGGAAAACTCCAAAGAGCTCTTGGGCTTACAATCTTTTATGTACATTTCAGCCTCCTATCTCAAGATCCTTATCTCCCTTTTACTGCCTGTCCTTGGTTGTAATCTTACCCTACAGCCCGCTCTTTCTTTGGCCATCATTATTTTTAGTTGACACTTTATCTGTTTTCTTTGCAATCGGTCGTTCACTGTTATATCTCTTCGTTTCTTAAACCATGGTGGTAATAACTCTTGCTCTTATCTGAACTTTTCTGTTTGTACAATAATCGTGGTTTTGTAAGCTAAGGCGAATGTGTTTAGAAGAAAAGACATCCCCCCTGCTGATTTATAGTCTACTAATGTGTTTTTAGAAGAAAACATTCTCTCTGCTATTAAGTTGAACCACCGAGCAGTCTTTCTTGTTTTCTTAAGTGACTATTGTCTGCTTTTGCTAATCAGTGACTGCTATATTACTTCTTTAGTTCTTCTAGTTCCTCCACTTTAATCATATCGACTACACTTGATTATATTAGGTCACACGAAGTTACTTTAGGTTACATATCCATCTCACTATTCACCTAAATCTACTTTATCATTTCACTAAGACCTAAATCTACTTTATCATTTTACTAAAACCTGTGAATCTGAATTCCATACTAAACTCATACAATATCCAGTACAATTTCCCTTACAAGTGAATCTGAATTTCATACTAAACTCATACAATATCCAGTACAATTTCCCTTACAAGTGAATCTGAATTTCATACTAAACTCATACAATATCCAGTACAATTTCCCTTACAAGTCCCCCCTTTGAGGCTATTCCCTAGCCTCATCCCAATTACCAAGCTCAAATAATCCCCTCGCTCGATCCCATTTGTATTTTATTTTAATCACTTTTTGCAGGCGATGTGGAGGAGCCGAATATTTTGGTCAGGGATCAGTGTCCCTATTCTAACTTTATCATAATTTGTCTATCCCGGTTCTGATTTTTGGGTTGCTCCTCCAGATTGCCTGCCCCTGACAGTCATCAGCCAAAAACCTTCCCACTCTTGTCTAGGGAAGGGAAAAAGACTGATTCCTGTGTACAGACTAAGTTCTCCTGGTTTCGTGCGGACTTCAGCAAGGTGCTGTTGTTTCCACAAGGTGATCTTCCACTATTGTAGTTATTTTACAGAGTGACGAGTTTCAACTTCGACCAAGGTCATTGTGAATCCACTCAGCGGGGGCGGCTCAAGATTTTCCCATTCCTCTGTTTTTTCTCTCGAGCGTGAGCTGCTTAGCACCCGCGTCACCATCTGCCGCGCTGCCACTCTGGTAAGGAAGGATCTCAGGGCGGGTAAAAAACAACAAAATATCAGTCCCAGAATGATTATTGTTGCGATTGCTACAGCTCCAGCTTTGGCAAACCACACCCCCCATCTTCCTAATATTCTGTCCAGCCAACTCCATACCTCATGCCCAAACCCAGCATTTTCTTTCACTTCTTTCTTAAGATTTCTTAACTTATTCATGGCTTGTGTAAATGACCCCTCTGGATTAGTGTTATTAGGGATAAATGTGCAGCACTGATCCCCAAACATAACACACACCCCTCCTTTCTCTGCCAGGAGCCAATCTAACGCCTGTCGATTTTGCCACGCCATTTTGCTGGTCGCATCCAACTGCTCTCCTAAGGCCTCCAGGGCATCATTCGTATAATTAATAAACCTCTGCTGATTATAATAGATGTAATTGATCCACTCAGTATTCTTGCTGGGTGTGATCCAAACAAAGAGGGATTCAAACCCTGCAGCTATTTCGTTCCTAGCTTTGAACTCATTCGGGATGCCGCGGGGCTGTCCGATTGCGTCCAATTTTATCGTAGGGTCAGGGGTATATGCCCTCTTAATTCTTTGTGATTTAATTTCTCTTTCCCCCGGTAGTATCACAATGCTCTGGGCAAGCATAACTCGAGCACATAGTCCTTTCCAATTCTGTGGTAATTTTGCCAATAGCCCTTTCTCCGGGCCACAAAGCCACCAGAGATCGGCCAGTTGATTTTCTTGATAGTCTAACACAAAAGGAGGGGGTGCCCATCCCCCTCCTGAGAGGATCAGATAAAGAGCATCGGTTATATTCCAAATCCTTTCACACTCTCCTGTGTAATTTCCCACACTACTTCCTGTGCTACTTTCCCTCCAATAGCAATCTCGGATTTGTAAGTTGGGCTCTACACTCCATTCCTTTGGGACCGCGTCCACTGCCGTTTTTGGCCACTTTGGACATCTGTGGGTCAAGTTGTAGATGCCCTTTTTTACCCCAGCAAACAGGATGCAGTGGTATTGACACAACGGCGGCTCACCTTTACAAAGGTTATCACATGCGGATCCGGAACAGTCTATATTCTCATACGAGTAGTTCCGATTCCCTATCATATGATACCTTATATATGTGGTATATGGACGGCAATTTTCCTTTCTCCAGCTTTGTTTCCTGGTTCTACAGTCTCCTGATCCCCATGGTATATCAGTTACTTGGGTGTTAGGTTTCTCTGATGCACATACTACACACTCTTTCCCATCACTGTTTCTCTGACCTGTATACTCAGCCCATTTCCACCATTTGTTTTTCTGCGCTTTTTCCCAAATAGTATTTGTGCTCACTAATCGTTCACGTTTTGTTCGTCTTAATACTCTATCTTCCTGATTTTGCACCCTTATGTCTTCTGTATCCCATTCTCCTTTTCTATGGGTCACGGAAGTTCCTAAGGGAAATAGTTTCCAACTCCCAGGTGGGGAATGGGGCCCCTTCCCTGTCCTCACCTCCCTCGGCACCTTGACTAATAGGCTCAGGCTGGGCATTTGTATCATCAGCCAGCTCATGTACAGAACTACTTTCATCATCCTCTATTCTTTTTGTTCTTCCTTGGCCCTGTTCCTCCTCCCCACGATTCTCCCCGTGTATTTCTATTTCTTCCTCGCTATCACCTCTATCCACTCTGTGTACTTCTTCAATTTCCCTTCTCTCCCCCACCCCTGGTATCGTTCTGGTACAATGGTTCAAGTGATACCACAGTGTACTGCCTTCTACTTGCAAAGCCGTGGGAGACACTTTGGTGACTTCAAACGGTCCTTCTCGTCTCGGTTCGTTCCAACGTCTCCGGAACTTTCTGATGTATACTCGATCTCCAGGCTTGATCTGATGTTCTGTTACCGGATTCTCCTCCTCCTTGGCTTTTTCCTGTTCAAATATAGTTCTATGTATAACAGTTAATTGTTGTATATATTCTTTTGTGCTTTGATCTGAACATTCTAGCGTAGGACCTCCTGATCCCCTGATCTTAGGTACCGGCATTACTCTTCCTGTCATCATTTCATGTGGGCTCAAATGTGTGATTCTGTTTTCCTGACTCCTGTATTGCATTAGAGCCAATGGCAGAGCATCTATCCAGTTTTTCCCTGTTTCACTGCAAATTTTGCTTATTTTAGCCTTAAGGGTCCCGTTTGCTCTCTCCACCATTCCTTGGGATTGAGGGTGATATACGCATTCAAACTTCTGCTTTATTCGGAGTGCCGAGAGTGTCTCTCTCAGTGCCCTTCCTATAAAAGCAGATCCATTGTCTGAACTTAATTGCGTGGGTATGCCAAATCTTGGGATAATTTCTTTTGACAGGAAGTTAATCACCGTTCCAGATCCTTGATCTTTGGATGGCGTTGCTTCTATCCATCTGCTGAATCTATCAATAATCACTAGCATGTATCTTTTCCCTCTTACCACCTTTCCCATATCCACATAGTCCATGCATAGATGTTTAAATGGTCCTTCAGGAATGGGTATATGCCCTATTGGGGCAGTAATGCCCTTCCTGATGTTATTCTGAGCACACACCTCACACTGACTTAGTATGTAGACAATCGAGTTTTGCAGGTATGGTGACCAGAATCCTTCCTTCTTGATCTTTCTAGCCACTTCTCCTCTCGCACAGTGGTCCACTCCATGCGCTTCGCTAATTAGTACGGTTAGTAATGATGTGGGTGCTATGACTAATCCCTCCCCATTTCTCCATATCCTGTCCTGTTGTCCCTGTAGTGCTCCTCTATCTTTCCACATTGCCTTTTCAGCTACAGAGGTTTCCTCCTGTAATTGTGCTACATCCTCTAATGTGATGTGAGGTTCGATATCCCCCGTACCTGGCCCTGGGTGCGGCCTTGCTATTTCTACTGGGGCTATCGTAGCCTCAATGCATCCTGACGCTTCTTTAGCTGCCTTGTCGGCTTTGGTGTTTCCCTGTGTGATGCTGTCTGCTCCCTTTTTATGCGCCTGACACTTAATTATGGCTAATTCCCTTGGACCCATCATGGCCCTTATTAAAGCCCTGATTTGACCTTCGTGTTGTATTGGTCCTCCTCCGCTTTTCCTAAATCCCCTTTGCTTCCATATTGCCCCGAACAGATGGCAGACCCCGTGGGCATAGGCCGAATCAGTATAAATTTCCAATGCTTCCCCGTTTGCTAGCTCACATGCTCTGGTCAATGCTTTAAGTTCTGCCAGTTGGGCTGAACAGGGCTGTTCACATTTCTCTGCTTCTATGACTTCAAGTGTTTCCCCTTTCTGTTCAACTATGGCATAGCCTGCGTGGTTTCCTAAGTGATCCCTGTAACATGAGCCATCTACATACAGTATCCTTTTCCCTTTTGTCACTAGTCCCTCTGCTCTTAAATCTTTTCTCAGTTTCATAAATGTTTTTGCTTCTCTTAAGCATTCATGTTCTTCTCCTTCATGAGGTAATGGCATGTAATCAGCTGGATTTACTCTGTTGCACTTTATTATCGTGATATCTGGAAATGTGGTTAGCATTCGATAATGATGGATCCTAGCAGGTGTCAGCACAAATTTTCCTTGCTCAATCAATTCAGCTACCTTATGGTATACATGTATGTTTATCGGATATCCCATTGTGACCGTGGCTGCCTTTTCGCACGCCCACCAAGCTGCTGCCAGGCCTTGATGGCACGGAGGGTATCCCATCGCTACGTCGTCTAGCTTGGTACTGTAATATGCTACAGCCTGCCTTCGTCTACCCTTGCAATTTTCCTGCATTAACATTGCTGTAGCAAATCCGGCTTCTCTGTTACTCACAAATAAGTCAAAGGGCTTGTCATAGGTCGGTAAGGCCAATGCTGGTGCCTGTGCCATTTCTCTTTTCACGTTTTCAAATGCGTCTGAAGCATCTTTATCCCATTTTAGTTTGGCTTTTAATTCGTCACACCCTGCCTCCTTCATTATCTTTCGTAGTGCCTGCGTTTTTTCGGCATAGCTTTCCACCCATTCTGAACTGAATCCTGTCATTCCCAAAAATGTCATCATTTGTCCCACCGTCCGTGGTTTCGGAACTTTTAGTACTGCTTCTATTTGCTGTGAAGCTATCTCCTTCTGTCCTGCTGATATTTCTCTTCCCAAGTATTCTACCTTTTTCTGGCACAGCTGCAGCTTTTTCCTGGAAACTTTATGACCCCCTTCTGCTAGTCTTTCCAATAGTTTTAAACTATCCTTCCTGCACTGTTCTTGTGTTCCTGTGCATAATAATAAATCATCCACATATTGTATCAGTGTTCCTTCCAACTGTATTCCTTCTAAATCTGCTCTCAACACCTGATTGAATACATGTGGGGAATGTTTAAATCCTTGGGGCATCCTATTGTATGTGTATTGTTTCCCCTCGTACGTAAATGCAAAGAGATACTGACTTTCTTGAGCTAGTGGCACACTAAAAAATGCCGAACATAGGTCTATTACAGTAAACCATCTACTTTCAGGTGGTATATTTGTCATCAAGGTATAAGGGTTTGGAACCTCTGCTGGCATATCTTCCACTACCTCATTAATTGCCCTTAGATCATGCACCAATCTCCATTTTTCTCCGTCCGCCTTTTTCACTGGTAGTAGCGGTGTATTACACCTGCTCCGGGTTTCTTTTAATACCCCTGCTTCTATCAATCCCTTAATTGTCCCTCTAATTCCTTCAATTGCTTCTGTCTTGATTGGGTATTGCGGCCTAAACGGCCCCTGACGTCCTATCTTTAATCTGACTTCAACTGGATTAGCGTTTTTGACCCTCCCTACATCCGTGTCCTGTCTGGACCACAACTCCTGCGGGAGGGAGTTCAAATCCTGCTCTAACCTCTCTCTCCACTCCAGTTCCTGTTTCTCGATTTGCACTCCTATTGTTATCTGCTTCGGTTTCCCAAGCATTTTAACATCCAAAATTATTTTCGTCATTTGTCCATTGCTGGACGTCCAAATATCTACATTGTCTGTCTGGACAAATTCTAAATCTTGTGCTCTCAACACCATTGGTCCTAGGTCTTTTGTTCTGTATCCCGGATTCACTTTCAATGTGACATGTGGCTCCGCCCCAGATACAGAGAACCATTTGTTAACCCATTCATTCCTAACAATTGTGAGGGCTACTCCCTCTAGTCCGATTAAAATACTTCCTGACTTTATTTCCTGTTCTCGTCCTGCCTCCCTTTCCCATTTCTCCTGTATCTCAGGTTCCTGCCCTTCATCAAATATCATTGTACTGTGTAATTCTGTTCTTGGCCATTTGGCTTGTGGAACCCAAGTGTTTATAAGCTTTCCCCAAACTTCCCATATCTGTTTTTTAACTTGTTCCTCTATATCTCCCAACCAATATACATTAACCCCTTCCTTTCCTGGTATTTCAAGTGGATACATTCCCATCAAATCAATTCCTTGTTCAGTGCATTCTAATTTCAGTCCTAAACCTAGGATTGCATCCCTTCCCAATAGATTTAAAGGAGTTTTATCACATACTAAAATAGGTACATGGGTTGTCTTATTTCCAATGGTAACAGGCACCGGCGTCGTCATTCGAGCTAATGTTACTTTCCCCGAGAACCCCACAGTTTTTACAAACTGGTTTGACAATGGTAAGTGATCCGCATATTTCGTTTGCATGCACGTACATGTGGCGCCGGTGTCTATCATCATGGGGACCTCGATCCCTCCTACTCTAACGTTAACTATAGGTTCCTGCTCTGCAGTTTCTGTTATCTGTACGTACTGTCCTACCATTTCGGGGTTCTCTGGGCCTCCCTATGGGGAATTCTGATGGTTTACCGGCCCTTGAAACATCGGGATGCTGTTTGGCGACCCTTGGATCAGTTGTTGGCCTGTCTGCTGCTGGTTTTCTCCCTGTCTGGGGAAATTCCGCGGGCAATTCCTTTTTATGTGCCCTGCCTCCCCGCACCCCCAGCACACACCTGAAGGGCCAGGCAGTGGTCCCTGTCTCGGAGTCTGATGATTAACCTGTCCCTGTCCTCTCTGATTCTGATAGGGTGGCCTACCACCTCCCTGTCCTTTCCCATTTCTATTCCAGTCAGTCTGACTTTGCAGGGCGTATGGGTTTTGATAATTTAGGCCATAGGCTCCTGGGTTCATGGACAGTGGGAAGGCAGAAATGTTATAGGTTATGACGGGCTGGCCTCCATCTCCGCTCCCCCCTTTGATTAGTGCAGGTATTTCCTCTGGCTTTTTCTCCACCATCATTGGTGCTATTTTTCTGGGTGCGAGATCCTCTTTTGCCTTCAGTTTATCCTTGCTTTTGATCTCCTCCAACTGTGCCTGAAGGAGTTTACGTTGTACCTCCTTCAGCTGTTTGTCTGCATTCTTTTCATCTTTGCGATGTCTCTCTACTGCATGGGCAACATAATCCACAAACTCTCGGTAATTTTTTGAGTCCAAGCCCACCACTTCCTCCAGCCTTGTCTTAGCTGGGGCTGGCAAGCCCTCTAGGATTGCAGCCCGGAACATGGAATTGGTCAGTGGGTCTATTAAAATGTCCCTCTCCGTGTCCCTTCTCCACCTTTTTAATTGATTCTCCACATACACAGCTGCATTCTCCTCCTCACCCAGTGGCTCTCCCTTTAGGGTTTTTACATCCATTCGATTGGGGTACATATCCCGCAGTGCCTGCCAGATGTCTTGGCGGTACTGGTCCATTAGTATCCCATCCACCGCTGGGTTATAAGCTGCGGTCAGGATGCCAGCACGTCTCATTACTTCTGCCATTTGGTCCATTCCTAGCACCTTTGTCAGGAGAGCTTTGATGTCGCCCAGTGCCATCCTTTTTCCCACCATCCCTGCCTCCAACTGTCCAATCCACCTTCCAGCCCCATCCAAAATATTGGGTAATTCATTAATTAAATTAGGCAAATCCTGACCTGACCAAGGGATATACTGCGGTCTGCCACCCTTCAGAATCACCGGGAATACCCTTTTCCCTCTCCTATCCACATCTGGAAACTTTACAGGTGGGTGCCTTTCCCGCCTTCGTCATCTGTTCTATGTCATATTCTCCCTCAAAATTCATTGTGCCTGATATAACTGGGTACAGTCCCGTGGAGCTCTGTTTCTCTAAGTATGGGGGTGGGGCTACGTTTGGATCTTCCAATTTTGCTTTTTCCTCAAGTTGTACTGGCCTCTGCATTCTACCTCCCCTCCATACCCCTCTTCTCTCTTTCCCTTCTTGTTGGAATAGGGCTAATATCTCTAACTCCTTTTCTCGCTTTTCCCTTCTTTTGCTCGATTTATCCTTAATCTTATAGTTCTTTATCATTCCCTTCTGGTCCTCACACCTCTCTATGGACCATGTGCCTTCCTCCGGCCACTGTGTATTGCTCTTATTTGTTCTTTTGGCCCATTTTTTAGAGACGTGTTCTATATCTCCCCTAAGGGCTGGGAACTTATCCCCTAATATCTCCACTGGTGTCTTAACTTGGTGCGCCATTACTCGTCTTTTTGGATCACTGTCGCAATTTTTGTCACTTAATCTGTCAGAGTTAGGTATCACAGTGATTATTACTTGCTGTATTGTTTTTCCGTGCTCAGTCCCCTGTTTACCTTTCCTTTGGATTTCTTTTGCCACTATCTGTAATTCTAACCGGGGTCCTGATATCCACTTCCCCGTAGTCCCCTGTCCTGGCACTATCTTCCTCTCCCGGGCCAGAGGGTAGTAGGTTTTCACTTGCTCGTCTATGTGTATAAGAATCCTGTATCGGTCAGATCCCTTTATTAATTTCTCTAGGGTTTCCAATTTTATTTCGTCTATCCAATTCCTATCGACTACTCTTTCCCACTTTACATACGGCCACTCATTCTTTATCTCCTCTAAGTTAATTATGTGTGTAATCTTTTTCCAATCCAGTGTTGCTTCCGTTTTTGTTATTATTCAAAGATTAGTTATTTTCAATCTTGTCACCAGGCAGTTTTGTCAGGGTAATTTTTCAAGTTGTTAGTTATTACCCTACCTATATTCCGACTCTCTCTCTTATTTCTGTCCTTCACGCTGTTGTCTCAGACCAGTTTGTTCAAACTGGTCTTTTACTTCCTCTATTCTAGCTGCTACTCCCCTTTCCTGTGGTTAAAATCCACTCCTGTGCTTTTGGCTACTGTATTAGGTCAGAGAGTGATCTCTCACTGATCTCTCTCCCTCTCGGTTGACGTCCCTTACCCGAGGTCCTGGGTAGGTTTGGACTGGCAGATTTTCCCACACTTACTCTCTTCTGGGCAAGTCGTGACCTGAAAAACCCGCTCCAAACCGCTTGACTTAACCTAATTGCATTACTTTAGCTTTCGGCCTTTTTCCCGTCTCACTTTTTACCCATTCACAGACAATACAGTATTCGCAGCGCGCTTTTGCATGCAAAAATTCTGCTCTTCGGATCAGACTCAGTCTCTCAAAATTTTTACACAATTTGGTTTTACCTGTGCAGGATATCTTTTTGGGTTGGGGAGATCCAGGACCAGCAGAGAGCCGGGTGCACCGGGCCTCGAGAAAACCCCTTTCTGACAACAAGGATTTACATGCATGCAAGTCTGCTTACCTTGTTGACAGAAGGCCGGCTGGGGACTTCTCGGTTCCGGTTGGACCACCGTCTCCGCTACTCCTTCCAGATGCTTTTCTGGGCGATCTCTCACCAACCCTGCTAAGCAGCGCCAATTTTGTCGTGGTTCCCCAGGACGACAATTCGTTTACATCGGTTTAAAACAGAGAGTCTGAGCAGCGATCTTTCAAGCAAAAGACTTTATTTCTCAGCATAAGAGATAAAGCCGGGAGCGTCCGGAAAACTCCAAAGAGCTCTTGGGCTTACAATCTTTTATGTACATTTCAGCCTCCTATCTCAAGATCCTTATCTCCCTTTTACTGCCTGTCCTTGGTTGTAATCTTACCCTACAGCCCGCTCTTTCTTTGGCCATCATTATTTTTAGTTGACACTTTATCTGTTTTCTTTGCAATCGGTCGTTCACTGTTATATCTCTTCGTTTCTTAAACCATGGTGGTAATAACTCTTGCTCTTATCTGAACTTTTCTGTTTGTACAATAATCGTGGTTTTGTAAGCTAAGGCGAATGTGTTTAGAAGAAAAGACATCCCCCCTGCTGATTTATAGTCTACTAATGTGTTTTTAGAAGAAAACATTCTCTCTGCTATTAAGTTGAACCACCGAGCAGTCTTTCTTGTTTTCTTAAGTGACTATTGTCTGCTTTTGCTAATCAGTGACTGCTATATTACTTCTTTAGTTCTTCTAGTTCCTCCACTTTAATCATATCGACTACACTTGATTATATTAGGTCACACGAAGTTACTTTAGGTTACATATCCATCTCACTATTCACCTAAATCTACTTTATCATTTCACTAAGACCTAAATCTACTTTATCATTTTACTAAAACCTGTGAATCTGAATTCCATACTAAACTCATACAATATCCAGTACAATTTCCCTTACAAGTGAATCTGAATTTCATACTAAACTCATACAATATCCAGTACAATTTCCCTTACAAGTGAATCTGAATTTCATACTAAACTCATACAATATCCAGTACAATTTCCCTTACAATACACAGAGAGAAAGAGACAGAGAGACACACAGATACACAGAGAGATAGAGACACAGAGAGACGCACAGATACACAGAGAGATAGAAACAGAGAGACACACAGATACACAGAGAGATAGAGACAGAGAGACACACAGATACACAGAGAGATAGAGACAGAGAGACACACAGATACACGGAGAGATAGAGACACAGAGAGACACACAGATACACAGAGAAATAGAGACAGAGAGACACACACATAAACACACGAACAGAGAAATACAGAAAGAGAGTTTGGCAAAGTCAGATTTAATTTTCCATTCAATATTTATTTAAAAATTCAGAGAATATTTGACAGGAAAATTGATTTTAAAGTTAACAAAAGTGAATCTGACCTTTGAGCTTCACAGTGAGATCAGAACCCCCCCCCCCCCCCCCCCGCTCTGAGCTGCCCAATATCTGTACAGCTGTACCAGACACCAGAAAGAGAAAACCAGAGCTCAACATCACGGGAAATGAACAATTGTGAATAAGGAACGAGAAAAGTTATTAATTTATACCTGAGATTTAAACTACAGGAAAACTATTCACTACAATTACATTACAACAAAAGTTACCTTCTACATTTCACACTGAAAACTGAACTACCGCCCACAATTGTCTCAGTGACAGATTCAGAATGATAAACTGAGAGAATTTCACTGTTGGAGTCACCGACAGCAGATATTGTATTTGTGTCAATCAGGAATCTTAATAATCAGCTGAGGGAAATCTACACCGTCCAAAATTCAACCCATCACTTGATCTGTAAAAGAAAGATACAATAATGAAGCAGATGTTTATGATGCGGGACATTAATGTTAGAGTTTTTAATCAATGAATCATTTAGAGATATTTCAAATCCCTTCTGTCAGTTTGACAATCCACTCTGACACCAGTCACATTTCACACTCTCTGCTCAGTCCTGTGTTGGGGGGGAGGTGTTTAGTGTGGGATCAGTGTTTGCTTTTCTCAAACCGCAGTGATATTCCCAACAAGGGCAAGAGGTTTCAGTGTTTAAAAATGTAAAGATTTCAGAACAAAACTAGACAGAGAGTGATGAGGCCTCACACCTTCAATGTAGTGATTCCCCCAATCTTTCCTTTTGTATATTGCTTCCTTCCTCTGTCTGAAGTATTGGAGACGTCGACATCACTGAAACAATACAATCTCTCGGGACAATCACTGTAAACAGCTTCTGGAAGCAAAGTTAACACTTTAATCACCCAAAAAGGTGAATGTCCATTCAAACACCTCCCTCCCCATATCCTTGTAAATGCAAAGATAACTCCCATTTCCCCAAAGCAGGAAGATGTGAAATGGAAACATCTTCAGCTTTTTACACACTGCACTTTTCCACGGACCAAAATGTTTCAAAACATTTGCTGAAGTTTTGTTTTAAACTCTTTATCAATGTCCTTCCAGGTTTAGTGTGAAGGTTTGTGTTCCACACTGAGCCCCTCTCAGTCTCCACACGGAGCTTGTGTGTGTGCTGATGCTCCTGTCATTTTGGATGGATACTGTGTGAAGCTGCATTCTCTCCCAGTGAGTTTCTGATCTACTTCACTCTCTCTGCGGCTGGAGCAATGTCCAGCAGGCAGCAGAGGATGGCAGTGTATCACTGTCAGCACAATATAGACAAACAGCCTTTAGCAAGAGAGGCTTTGACCCTTTTTCAAACCAAATCCCCAATTTGATGTTTCCAGCTGCGCTGTTTACAATGCTGCTGAATATTGTGTGTCTTTGGTAAACTGGGATGTGTAGCTTTCAGTCACATTAAGTGGTCAATAAATACGTCCACACTGTGTATATCTTTCTGTGTGTGTGTGTCAGCGTGCATGTGTGTCAATGTATTTAAATCTCAAAGGAAAATAGGAGCAGGTGTAGGCCATTTGGCCCATCGATCCTGCGCCAGCATTCAAACAGATCATGGTGCACGTACGCACACAAAACACGCACACACCAACACACACAAAACACGCACACACACAAAGCACGCACACACACATAAAACACGCACACACACAAAACACGCACACACACAACAAACACACATAAAACACACACAAATCACACACACAAACACAATAAACACACACACACCAAACACACAGTTAGCACTGCTGCCTCACAGTGCCAGGGACTCGGGTTCGGTTCCCGCCTTGGGTCACTGTCTGTGCGGAGTTTGCACGTTCTCCCCGTGTCTGCGTGGGTTTCCTCCGGGTGCTCCGGTTTCCTCCCACAGTCTGAAAGACGTTCTGGTTCGGGTGCATTGGCCGTGCTAAATTCTCCCTCCGCGTCAGGGAGACTAGCTCGGGTAAATGCATGGGGTTATGGGGATAGGGCCTGAGTGGGATTGTGGTCGGTGCAGACTCAATGGGCCAAATGGCCTCCTTCTGCACTGTAGGAGTCTAGGATTCTATGAAAACACACAGAAACAGATATTCTCACCCAGTAACACTCAGACGCACACAGTAATAAACACACACGGAAACATGTCCACGCACACACACAAACACGCATGCACACACACACAAACATACTCACACACACACATGCATGCACACACACACACACAAACAGACAGACACACACAAACATACACACACACACACAAACACACACACACACACAAACACACACACACACACAAACACACACACAGATTCCTATTTTATTTCACACAATCGATTTGCGTCTTGAACATGCTGAATGATTGGGCTTCCAAATCCCCCTGGAATAGAAAATTCCAAAGATTCACCACCCTCTGAGTGAAGAAATTCCTCCTCATCTCAGTCTTCAATGGTCTGACCCTGATTCTGAGATTGTGTCCCCTGGTTCTAGTCTCACCAGCCAGGGGAAACATCCAATCTACATCCACCCTGTCACACCCTGTAAGAATTTTAAGTCTGTTTCAATGGGATCGCCTCTCATTCTTCAAGGGTTCAAGGCCGACTTCCGGACTTGATGGCCATGGAAGGTGTGCTCATAACGGGGCCAAACAGCTGGATTACCAAAAAGTAAATCCTGCCGGATCATGTATCAGTAAACTCTGCCCGAAACCTCTCTCAGTTATTACAATCTGGGCCTGGTATCAGTAATCGCTGCCCGAAACCTCTCTCAGTTATTACAATCTGGGCCTTGTATCAGTAAACTCTGCCCGAAACCTCTCTCAGTTATTACAATCTGGGCCTTGTATCAGTAAACTCTGCCCGAAACCTCTCTCAGTTATTACAATCTGGGCCTTGTATCAGTAAACTCTGCCCGAAACCTCTCTCAGTTATTACAATCTGGGCCTTGTATCAGTAAACTCTGCCCGAAACCTCTCTCAGTTATTACAATCTGGGCCTTGTATCAGTAAACTCTGCCTGAAACCTCTCTCAGTTATTACAATCTGGGCCTTGTATCAGTAAACTCTGCCTGAAACCTCTCTCAGTTATTACAATATGGGCCTTGTATCAGTAAACTCTGCCTGAAACCTCTCTCAGTTATTACAATCTGGGCCTTGTATCAGTAAACTCTGCCCTAAACCACTCTCAGTTATTACAATCTGGGCCTGGTATCAGTAAACTCTGCCCTAAACCACTCTCAGTTATTACAATCTGGGCCTTGTATCAGTAATCCCTGCCCGAAACCTCTCTCAGTTATTACAATCTGGGCCTGGTATCAGTAATCTCTGCCCTAAACCTCTCTCAGTTATTACAATCTGGGCTTTGTATCAGTAATCTCTGCCCAAAACCTCTCTCAGTTATTATAATCTGGGCCTGGTATCAGTAATCTCTGCCCTAAACCTCTCTCAGTTATTACAATCTGGGCCTTGTATCAGGAATCTCTGCCCTAAACCTCTCTCAGTTATTACAATCTGGGCCTTGTATCAGTAAACTCTGCCTGAAACCTCTCTCAGTTATTACAATCTGGGCCTGGTATCAGTAATCTCTGCCCTAAACCTCTCTCAGTTATTACAATCTGGGCCTTGTATCAGGAATCTCTGCCCTAAACCTCTCTCAGTTATTACAATCTGGGCCTTGTATCAGTAAACTCTGCCTGAAACCTCTCTCAGTTATTACAATCTGGGCCTTGTATCAGTAAACTCTGCCCTAAACCACTCTCAGTTATTACAATCTGGGCCTGGTATCAGTAAACTCTGCCCTAAACCACTCTCATTTATTACAATCTGGGCCTTGTATCAGTAATCCCTGCCCGAAACCTCTCTCAGTTATTACAATCTGGGCCTGGTATCAGTAATCTCTGCCCTAAACCTCTCTCAGTTATTACAATCTGGGCCTTGTATCAGTAAACTCTGCCCCAGTACACCAGAGACTGAAAGCAAGCATGCAGCTACAGCAAACAGTTAGGAAGGCAAATGATATGTTGGCCTTCATTGCAAGAGAACTTGAGGAAAGGAGCAAGGATGTCTTACTGCAGCTGTACAGGCCCTCGGTGAGACCACACCTGGAATATTGTGTACAGTTTTTGTCTCTGTATCTATGAAATGCTGCACTTACCATAGAGGGAGAGCAGCGGAGGCACAGCAGACTGATTCCTGGGATGGCAGGATTGTCGTATGAGGAGAGATTGAGTCGACTGGGCCTGTATTCACTGGAGTTCCGAAGAATGAGAGGGGATCGAATTGAAATGTATAAATTCTGACCGGGCTGGACTGACTGAATACAGGGATGTTGTTTCCTCCAACTGAGGGGCTGAGGGGGTGGGGAGAGGGGCGGTGGGGGGGGGGGGGGCGGGGGGAGAGGCTGGAACAAGGGGTCACAGATGGTGAAACTTTGCAATATGTTTAATCTGTAGAAACCTATCCATCTCAGTCTGTGAACGATGACTGAGCCTCCACAGCCCTCTGGGATAGGGAATTCCAAAGATTTACCATCCTGGAAGCACATGGAATTCAGGAAAACTTGGCGAGATGGATCGGAAACTGGTTTAGTAATTGGACACAAAGGGTGGTGTTGGAAGGCTGTTTGAGTGGCTGGAGGCCGGTGTCCAGTGGTGCACCACAAGGCTCCGTGCTGGGGGGCTTATTGTTGTTATACATAAATGAGACAGATGATAATGTGGGGGCAATGATAAGCAAGGTTCCAGATGACACCAAGATTGGTAGGATGGTTAATAGTGAAGAAGTGAATAGTGAAGAATGTGGAGTTTGCACATTCTCCTCGTGTCTGCGTGGGTTTCCTCCGGGTGCTCCGGTTTCCTCCCACAGTCCAAAGATGTGCGGGTTAGGTTGATTGGCCAGGTTAAAAAAATTGCCCCTTAGAGTCCTGAGATGCGTAGGTTAGTGGGATTAGTGGGTAAATATGTGGGGGTAGGGCCTGGGTGGGATTGTGGTCGGTGCAGACTCGATGGGCCGAATGGCCTCCTTCTGCACTGTAGGGTTTCTATGGTTTCTATGATGAAGGTTGTAGGTTACAGGAAGATATCGCTGGGTTGGTCAGATAGGCAGAGCAGTGGCAGATGGTATTTGACCCTGATAGGTGCGAGGTGATGCACTTTGGAAGCAGTAACAAGGCAAGGGAGTATTTAATGAGTTGCAGGACACTGGGAAGCTCAGAGGAACATATGGATCTTGGGCAATTATTCACAGATCCCTGAAGGCAGCAGAGCAGGTGAATCAAGTGGGAAAGAAGGCAGATGAGACACTTGCTGTAAACTAGAGGGCATAGGTTTAAGGTGAGAGGGGAGAGATACAAAAGGGTCCAGAGGGCAATTCTTTTCACACAGAGGGTGGTGAGTGTCTGGAATGAGCTGCCAGGGGCAGTAGTAGGGGCGGGTACAATCTTATGTTTTGAAAAGCATTTAGACAGTTACATGGGTAAGATTGGTATAGAGGGATATGGGCGAAACACAGGCAATTGTGATTAGCTTCATGGTAAAAACTGGGCGGCATGGACAAGTTGGGCCAAAGCGCGTTTCCATGCTGTAAACCTCTATGACTCGACCCTGCTGAGCCCTGTAAGAATTGTCCAAGTTTGAATGAGGTCACCTCTCATGCTTCTCAAGTGCATAAAGTAAAAGTCCATTTTCTTTCCTCAGAGGACAATCCCTCCATCCCAGGAATTAATGCGGTGAAATGTCATTGAAGTCCCTCTCGGACAAGAATGTCTTTCCTTAGGTAAGAGGATAAAACTGTACACAACACTCCGTGTGTGGTTTCACCACTAATTCAGCCTCTCCCACATCCCCTTGAAGAGTCTACATCCTCCTCACAACTCACACTTCCACCTGCTTTCATGTCATCTGCAAACTCGGAAATATTACATTTGATCCCAAACGTCCAAATCAGTGATATGGATTGTGAATAGCTGGGCTCCCGAGTACTGATCCTTGTGATAAGCCGCTGGTCACAGCCTGCCACCCTGAAAATGACCCATTTGTACCTAAGCTCTGTTTTCTGTCCGTTAACCATTTCTCAATTCATGCCAGTATTATCAGGGTAAATACGTTGCATCACGGGGATAGGGCCTGGGTGGGAATGTTGTCAGCGCAGGCTCGATGGGCTGTATGGCCTCCTTCTGCAATGTCGGGATTCCATGATTCTAATATGTACATACGTCAGTGAAGGTGGCAGGGCACTTTGAGAGAGCAGTAAATGAAGTATATGGTATCCCAGCTTTTATTAATGGAGGGTTTGAGGACAAGAGTAAGGAGTTCATATTGAACTTGTATAAGACACTTGTTAGGCCTCATCTGGAGACTGCGCCCAGTTCTGGGCACCATACTTGAGGAGGGATGTGAAGACATTGGAGAGAGTGCAGAGGAGATTCACAAGAATGATCCCAGGGAATAAGATCCGTAGCTACGAGGGTAGATTGGAGAGGTTGGGACTGTTTTCCTTGGAGGAAAGAAGGCTGAGGTGAGACTTGAAAGAGAGATTCAAGATCCTAAGGGGTATCCACAGGTTAAAGAGTGAGAAACTCTTCCCTCTCAAGAGATGGTCATGAACTAGAGGGCACAGATTCTAAATGATGGGGAAATGGATCAGAAGTGAAGTGAGGAAAAGCACTTCATCAAGAGGGTGTTTGGAATCTGGAACAATCTTCCTGAAAGCCTGTTCCAATATTCAATAAGATCCTGGCTGATCTGTGATCTAACTCTCTGTCTCTTAACCCCTTGGACTAAGGAAAATCTATCAACCCCAGATTATAAATAATAACAAGTGACTGAGCATCAATAGCCATTTGCAGAAGATTGTTTCAAACTAACTCCACACCACATCTGGCAATGTTTCCATTTCTACAATTCTAAAATTCTAAACTGAGGCTAACATTCAAATATTCCCAAATCCTGGAGTTCCCAGCCAGCAGAAAAACTTGTTCTTTATCAGCCTCTCCCTTTCCCTCATTATTTTCAATGTTTGATTAAATCAGCCCCCAACTTAAATTCCAGCGGTTAAGAATAATGTTTAATCTGCACTGTTCATCAAATGTTCCCAACACAAATACTGGAATGGGCTAAATACAGAGTAAAATTCCCTCTGCTCTGTCCAAGGAATGTTTCATCACATATTATTATTTTGAAGTTTAGGAAAAACAGGAATCAAATTGCTCAGCATCCCAGTGTGGCCTCCTGTTTATTTCAATCAGCCCTTCACATTCAAACATGAAGTTGAAGCTTCGAATACTGTCTGTGGCAGCGTTTGTGGATTCAGTTGTTCTCCTGCTTTTTCACTTGTCTGAAGGATTTGAATTATAGACATTGTTTAATCATTCCTTTCTCTCAGCACATGGAACTTGTGAATCTTCAAGGCAGACAATCTCATGTAATTAACAACAAACTGCATCTTTATTCATCCGTCCATTTCCTATCTCTGAATGGATCACACACATTTCCAGAATGCAGGAAGCTCTCAATGGAAACTGCTTCCAATTATTCCCCAATACAATTGTTCACACTTTACTGTGAACTACATTCCACTGACATTCCCAAAGCAGCCACAGAAAAGTGACTGGTTATTTTAAACATTGAACCTGAACTATTTGAACTGATGATTCACTCACATTGTACAGAAATGTTGATCCTGTTTTGATGAGAGTGATCAGATTAACATTGTAACATGAAGACAGCCTCCGTACTGAGATTAACCACATTTACAACAATTCCGCAATATCAGATCCATTGCTGTGTGTATTGTGTGAATCCAGCTGTGAAATATCTGGACATTTGGAGCTTCCACTGTTTCTGTCATTTCATCATTTATTAAAGTACGTTGTTCTATCCCTTTTAAATCTAAGTTGTGTCAGTTTACATTTCCCTGCACTGAAACCTCTCCACCAGTTTTGTCCATGTACAAAATATGAATAACTCTTTGCAATGTGATGTTTCCAGCTGCGCTGCTTACAATGCTGTCTAATGTTTTGTGTCATCGGCAAACCAGGATGTGTAGCATTCAGTCACATTAAATGGTCAATAAATATGTCAATACTGTGTATATCTTTCTGTGTGTGTGTCTGTGTCTGTGTGTGTGTGTGTGTGTGTGTGTCTGTGTGTGTGTGCCTGTGTGTGTGTCTGTGTGTGTGTGTGTCTGTGTGTGCGTGTGTCTGTGTGTGTGTGTCTGTGTGTGTGTGTGCGTCTGTGTGTGTGTGTGTCTGTGTGTGTGTGTGTCTGTGTGTGTGTGTGTGTGTGTCTGTGTGTGTGTGTGCGTCTGTGTGTGTGTGTGTGTCTGTGTGTGCCTGTGTGTGTGTCTGTGTGTGTGTCTGTGTGTGTCTGTCTGTGTGTGTGTGTGTCTGTGTGTGTGTGTGTGTCAGCATGCATGTGTGTCAATGTATTTGAATCTCAAATATGTGCAGTTGGAGGCCATTTGACCCATCGCGCCTGCTCCCCCACTCAAACAGATCATGACAAACACACACACACAGACACACACACACACTCATAGACACACACACAGACGCACTCACAGAGATACAGACACACACACACTCATAGACACACACACACAGACAAAGAGAGAGACACACAGACACTCACAAACACACACGCAGAGAGACACAAACACACACTCACAGACACACATGCACAAAGACACAGAGACAGACACACACACAGACACACACACACTCACAGACACACGCAGAGAAACACAATCACACACACAGAAACACACATTGAAATAGACACTTGCACACACTTAGAAACTGTCTCTCTCTCTCACACACACACACACACAAAGAAATACAAAACCATAAGCGCACCGACACTCTCATTCCTATTTCTGTTTTACTCCTCAATGCCCCAACTAAAAAGTACTGGGATCTGAACTTGAAATGCTGGAACTGATCATGGAGGAACGAGTGGGGCCTAACAGACACTGAGAAGTTAACTTGTGTGTGAATCATAGAATGGTGACAGCACAGGAGGCCATTCAGCCCGTCAAGCCTGGATCGACACACTGCAAGAGCAGTTTCACTATTCCCAATCCTCCACCCTCTCCCCGTAACCCTGTCAATATTTTCCCTTCAGCTTCCCATTCAATTTCCTCTTGATGGAATCTTCTCCCACCTCTGACTCAGGCAGAACATGATGTGGAGATGCCGGCGTTGGACTGGGGTAAACAGAGTAAGAAGTTTAACAACACCAGCTTAAAGTCCAACAGCTTTATTTGGTAGCAAAAGCCACACAAGCTTTCGGAGCTCCAAGCCCCTTCTTCAGGTGAGTGGGAATTCTGTTCACAAACAGGGCATATAAAGACACAGACTCAATTTACATGAATAATGGTTGGAATGCGAATCCTTACAGCGAATCAAGGCAGAACATTCCAGATACCAGCAGTCACTACGTTAAAAACATTTCCTCATCACAGATTCATACAGTGCAGAAGAGACCCTTCGGCCCATCGAGTCTGCACCGACACGTGAGGACCACCTAACATACCGACCTCACCCCATTTACCAGCACTTGGCCCATAGCCCTGAATGTGATGATGTGCCAAGTGCTTATCCAGCTACTTTTTAAAGGATGTGAGGCAACTTGCCTCTGCCAACCTCCCAGGCAGCGCATTCCAGACTGTCACCACCCTGTGGGTAAAACAGATTTTCCTCACATCCCCCCTAAACCTCCTGCCCCTCACCTTGAACCTATGTCCCCTCGTGACTGACCCTTCAACTAAGGGGAACAGCTGCTCCCGATCCACACTCTTCATGTCTCTCATAATCTTGTCCACCTCAATCAGGTCGCCCCCCCAGTCTTCTCTGCTCCAATGAATACAACACAAGCCGACTCAACTTCTAATTTTTAATTTTGTTTATTAGTGTCACAAGTAGGTTTGCATTAACACTGTGAAGTTACTGTGAAAATTCCCCAGATGCCACACTCTGGTGTTCGGTTACACTGAGAGAAAATTTACCACGGCCAATGCACCCTAACCAGCACATCATTCACACTGTGGGAGGAAACCGCAGCACCCAGAGGAAAGCCACGCAGACTTCCGGGATCGGCGCAGACATGATGGGCCGAATGGCCTCCTGCTGTTCTGTGATTCGAGAACACCCTTTGTGTGAAGAAGTGTTCCTTAATTTCACTTTGAAAGGGTTTCAGAATATTTTTAATATTTCAGACAATGATCCCAGTCCCAGACTCCACAACCAGCAAGAAACATTTCTCTTTCTCTCTCCTATCAGTTTCCATTATTCTCCTGACAACTTTGATCAAATTATCCCTGACATTCCAAACTTCCCGGGAATACAACCCTCGTTTGTGTCTCCATGGCTGCGTCTCTGTCACATTTAAAATACTAATGTTACCTCAGCGAGGAGACAACTCTGTCAGAAATATCTCAGTGCTGCGCTCACATCAAATGGCCGCTGGGAAGAAAGGCCAAATGGCTGACTGATATTTGTGGATATTTTTCACAGATTCCCAGGGAGGGAGAGGGAGAGATGGAGAGAGGGACAGAAGACACAGACAGAGAGAGTGAGAAAAAGAAATAAACAGAATTACCTTGGGCCCATTTAGTTTCTATTTTCTCTGCTCTCCTCAACTTCTTGTCTGAACTCCACATGCCTCCTTCTGCCCTGTAACAATTCTGTGATCCTGTGATGGGATAAACAGACCGAGGGAGGAAATATGAAGGTCCGCAGCATCTTTGAGAGTGGATTAATTGCGGGAATGAGGGATGTGAGCTCCAGGGTGAGGTTGGAGAAACGGGGCGTGTTCCCCTTGAGGGGAGATTTGCTCGAGATGTACAAGATTAGGACAGGTTTCGATAAAGTCGATAAAGGAAAGCTGTTGCCGTTAGCTGATTGGGTTCAGGGATGACGGGGAGACACAATTTAAAGTTTCAGGAGAGACGCAGTGAGGGAATGTGAGGAAAAACATCTTTCACACACACACACAGAGCCTGGGAATGTGTTTGGACACACGGCCTATGAGGATGGTGGAAGCGGAGATGATGAGTGAATGACAGGGATGGAGAGGTGACACTAGGAGAGGCAATGGCCTAGTGCTATTATCTCCAGACTATTAATCCAGAAACTCAGCCAATGTTCTGGGGACCTGGGTTTGAATCCCACCAATTGGAATTCAATAAAAATATCTGGAATTAAGAATCTACTGGTGACCATGAAACTATTGTCGATTGTCGGAAAAACCCATCTGGTTCACTGATGTCTTTTAGGGAAGGAAATCTGCCATCCTTACGTGGTCTGGGCTACGTGTGACTCCAGAGCCACAGCAATGCGGTTAACTCTCAACTGCCCGCGAAGAGCAACTCGATGCAATAAATTCTGTTCAGCCAGCGATGCCCATGTCCCACGAAAGAATTAAAGAAAACTTCAATCAACTCACTCCTGAACCTTCTAAATCCCAGGGATACAGAATAAATCTCCATCGAAACTGTCCTGTGACAAAATACACGACAGAGTTAGAAACACAGTCAATGCCTCGACTTTCTCAGAAGATGAAGGAAATTGGGAATGTCAGCTATAACTCTCACTAACTCATTCTTTCTGGTTGTATCACAGCTTGGTCTGGCTCCTGTTCTGCCCAAGACCGCAAGGATCTACAAAAGGTCATGAATGTAGCCCAATCCATCACGCAAACCGGCCTCCCATCCACTGACTCTGTCTACACTTCCCGCTGCCTCGGAAAAGCAGCCAGCATAATGAAGGACCTCACCCACCCCGGACATTCTCTCTTCCACCTTCTTCCGTCGGGAAAAAGATACAAAAGTGTGAGGTCACGTACCGACCCACTCAAGAACAGCTTCTTCCTGCTGCTGGCAGACTTTTGAATGGACCGACCCTGCATTAAATTGATCTTTCTCTCCACCCGAGCTATGACTGTAACACTACATTCTGCACTCTCTCGCTTCCTTCTCTATGAACAGTATGCTTTGTACGTATAGCGCGCAAGAAACAAGACTTTTCACTGTATACTAATATGATAATAATAAATCAAATCAAAACAATTAATCAAGTCAAAGTATTTACCCTGCTAATCCCCCTAAGACTATGGGGAAATTTAGCATGGCCAATCCACCGAACCCGCACATCTTTGGGCTGAGAGAAGGAAGAGCGGCACTCGGAGGAAACCCATGCAGATAGTGACCCGAGGCTGGATATGAACTTGTGTCCCTGGTGCTGTGATACAGCAGTGCTAACCACTGGTGCCACCGTGCTGCCCGCTCCTGTTTGGGAGCTTCACCAGGTTGACACCTCATTTTTAAGGGATGCCAGGTTGACCCCGTGGCTTGATGGTAATGGTTGAGTGGGGAATGAATCATTCTCTGTTACCTGCAGTGTCCTGGACATTGAGAGAAACTGACACTCAGACACATAAAACAACAACCTGCATTGATATAGCACCTTGAACAGAAACGTCCTCAGATGCTTCACAGGATCCTGGAGTGAAAAATTAGAAGCCGAGTCACAGGCGAGTTTAGGGACAAAAGAATTGCCCCAAAGGTCTGGTCAAAAAGGGGTTGTTTTGAGGAAGTGTCTGAATGGTGGAAAGGGAGGGATGAAGACAGAGTTTTGGGAAGGAATTCCAGAGTTGGAGCCACACAGTTGAACTGCAGACCCCAATGGTGAAAGGATTAAAATGGGAGATGGTCAGGGAGCCAGGATTAAAGGAAAACAGATATCAGAGGATGGTGGGACTGGGGGATATAGGGAGGGTTCATTTACAGAAGACAGTACCAAACTTTAACCACATCTCGTGTGAAGAAGTGCTTCCTAATTTAGCTTTGAAAGAAGTTTAGAAGTTTATTTATTTGTGTCACAAGTCGGCTTACATTAACACGGTAATGAAGTTACTGTGAAAATCCCTTAGTCGCCACACTCTGGCGCCTGTTCGGGTAACACTGAGGGAGAATTTAGCATGGCCAATGCACCCTAAACAGCACGTCTTTCAGACTGAGGGAGGAAACCGGAGCATCCGGAGGAAACCCACGCAGACACAGGGAGAACATGCGGACTCCGCACAGACAGGAATAAATGAATCTTTTTCTAAGCAGCAGGCAGTGACGAGTGGGGTCCCGCAGGGGTCAGTTCTTGGGTCCCAGCTATTCACAAAACACATCAGTGATTTGGATGAGGGAACCAAATGTAATATTCTCAAGTTTGCTGATGAGACGAAACTTGGTGGGAATGTGAGTGATGAGGAGGATGTGAAGAGGCTTCGGGGTGATTTAGACAAGTTGAGTGAGTGGGGAAATACATGGCAGATGCAGAATAATGTGGATAAATGTGATGTTATCCACTTTGGACGGAGGAAGAGAATGGCAGAGTATTAGTTGAATGGTGATAGATTGGGAAATGTTGTACAAAGGGACCTGGGTATCTGAGAACACCAGTCACTGAAAGCAAGCATGCAGCTACAGCAAGCAGTTAGGAAGACCAATGGGATGTTGGCCTTCATTGCAAGAGGGTTTGAGTAGAAGAGCAAGGATGTCTTACTGCAGCTGGACAGAGCCTCGGTGAGACCACACCTGGAGTCTTGTGTACAGTGTTCCTCTCCTTATCTGAGGAAGGATGTACTTGCCACAGAGGGAGAGCAGTGAATGTTCACCAGACTGATTCCTGGGATGGCAGCATTGATGTCTGAGGGGAGATTGGGTCGGCTGGGCCTGTATTCACGGGAATGTAGAAGAGTGAGCGGGGATCGAATTGAAAGGTATAAAATTCTGACAGTGCTGGACAGGCTGGATACAGGGATATTGTTTCCTCCGGCTGGGGGTGTCTGGAACAAGGGGTCACAGTCTCAGGATACGGGGGAGGCCATTTGGGACTGAGATGAGGGGAAACCTCTTCACTCAGAGGGTGGTGAACCTGTGGAATTCTCTCCCACAGAAAGCTGTGGAGACCAAGTCACTGAATATATTTAAGAAGGAAATAGATAGATTCCTAGACTCTAAAGGTGTCGAGGTGTATGGGGAGACGGCTGGGGTATGGCATTGAGACAGAGGATCGGCCATGATAGTGTTGAATGGTGGGTCAGGCTCGAAGGGCTGAATGGCCTCCTCCTCCTCCTATTTTCTATGTTGATGTGACCGCCCCAAGTCTCTTTGGGCCTCCACTCTTTCCATTCATAAAGCAATCTGTTCTATCCTTTTTCAAGTGGGTGACCACACAATTGTCTGCAATGAAATCCATCTTTCACTCTTTGAACCACTCAGTTAAGACATTTAACTTTCGGGCGGCACGGTGGCACAGTGGTTCGTACTGCTGCCTCACAGCGCCAGGGACCCGGGTTCAATTCCAGCCTCGGGTGACTGTGTGGAGTTTGCACATTCTCCCCGTGTCTGCGTGGGTTTCCTCTGGGTGCTCTGGTTACCTTCCACACTCGCAAGATATATAGGTTAGATGGATTAGCAATGGGGTTATGGGGATAGGGCTGGGCTGAGGGCCTGGGTAAGATACTCTGTCATCAAGTCTGTGCAGACTCAATGAGCTGAATGGCCTCTTATGCAGTGGAATACCTCTTTGCCATTTGAAGCTTCTGGTTTCCTTCCACACTCCAAAGATGTGCGGGTTCGGTTGATTGGCCGTGCTCAATTGCCCCTTAGTGTTAGGGGGATTCAGGCCCGGGAGGTCTTGTTGTCGGGGGCAGGCTTGATGGGCCAAAGGACCTCCTTCTGCACTTTAGGGATTCTATGATGAACAGCATGGTGGCTCTGTGGTTAGCACAGCGCCAGGGACCCAGGTTCAATTCCAGCCTCAGCTCGCTGTCAGTGTAGAGTTCTCCCAGTGTCTGCGTGGGTTTCCTCCGGGTGCTCCAGTTTCCTCCCACAGTCCAAACATGTGCGGGTCAGGTGGATTGGCCACGATAAATTGACCCTAGTGTCAGGGGATTAACAGGGTAACTATATGTGGTTACGGGAATAGGGCCTGGGTGGGATTGTGGTCAATGCAGACTCGATGGGCCGAATGGTCTGCCCTTTAGGGATTCTATGATTCTAGGATCTCAAATCATTGATAAATACGATGAAACTGAGACAGACACGGGGGCTTTGCAGCAGCAGAGACAGAATGGGAATCATTGCATCCTGCATGGAGTTTTATTACACAACCAATTTCAGAAAATTCACAACTCTAATTCACAACAGCAAAGTGAGGGATTGCAAACTTGGAATTATTAGCCCAGGACTAAAGTTTTAAAGCTAAACACTGACATTCGGAAACAAGAGATGGCCTCACATCTTCAATTCTGTGATTGTCCCCCATCTCCTGCTCTGAATATTACAATATCTCTGCCCCCTTCATGCGTCTGCAGACTTTGAAAGTTACTCAGACATTGGTGAAACTAGTCTTTATCTCGGGGCGTTTCCTGTGAAATTTGCGCCTTCTCCAAAGAGACACAATCTAATTGACGCTTTCTGATACAATCTGAATCTCCTTTCAAACAACCTCCCAACCCCACTGTGCAGGAATGTCACCTTTTGTCACATTGTTGACACTTTATCAGGCGGGAAAAGTAGATTCAACTGACAGATTCTGAGCCCCAGGTTGAATCTTTAAGATGTAAAACTGAACTGAAAGCCCAGGTCTCTCTGTTCCTGCATCCATTTTAACATTGACCCATTGATTTTAAATTGCTTCTCCTGTATAAAAATATCATCTATCGACCTCAGAGTTAAACATTAATAAGCGACTGAGCATCAACTGCGAATTATAGAAGGTAGTTCCAAACTAATATCACAGCTGGTGTGGCAAAGTGTTTCTGAATTCCACTCCTACAAGTCTAAAATCCTCAACATTGTTTGAAATCCAATGTCCCCAAGTCCTGGACTCCCCAACCAGCAGGAAAAGTTGTTCTTTATCATTCCTCTCCATTCCCCTTATTATCTTGAAGTGTTTGATCCAATCATCCCGTAGCCTAAATTCCAGCATTACAGAGTAACACTTCAACTACACTTTTCAACAAACAATCCCAAACCAAATACAGAACAGGGTTCATAGAATCCTGCAGTGCAGGAGGCCATTCGGCCCATCGAGTCTGCACTGACCACAATCCCACCCAGGCCCCATCCCTATAATCCCATACATTTAACTCAGCTAATCCTCCTGACACTAAGGGACAATTTAGCTTGGCCAATCCACCTAACCTGTACACCTGATAGAAGTCTGCCAGATTATGAGGGGGCATGGACAGAGTGGATAGTCAGAAGCGTTTTCCCAGGGTGGAAGAGTTATTACTCGGGGGCAGTGGTTTAAGGTGCGAGGGGCACGGTTTAAAGGAGATGTGGGAGGAAAGTTTTTTTACACAGAGGGTGCTGGGTGCCTGGAACTCGTTGCCGGGGGAGGGAGTGGAAACGGATACGATAGTGACTTTTCAAGGGCGTCTTGACAAAGACATGAATAAGATGGGAATGGAGGGATATGGTCCCCGGAAGGGTAGGGGGTTTTAGTTCAGTCAGGCAGCATGGTCGGTGCAGGATTGGAGAGCCGAAAGACCTGTTTCCGTGCTGTAATTTTCTTTGTTCTATCTTTGGAGTGTGGGATGAAACCGGAGCACCCGGAGGAAACCCACACAAACACGGGAAGGACGTTCAAACTCCAGTCAGAAAGTGAGCCAAGCTGGGAATCGAAGGCGGGTCCCTGACACTGTGAGGAAGCAGTGCTAACCCCAGCATCACTGTGCCACCCCCATATTGAAAACTTGGGTTCAAATTCAAGACAGCCGCAAATTCACTTTGAGAAAAGTTCCCTCTGCTGTTGAAAGGAATTTTTAATTGAGGATTTTTATTTCTGGGAAAACTGAACTCACATTGAACAGCATCCCAGTGTGGGATTTAAACTCTAGTTTGTTTCAGTCCTGGGGAGAGAGATGGAGCGAGAGGGAGAGATACAGATACAGAGGCAGAGAGACACAGAAACAGGATGGGATTGTGCTGTACATGTTTCAGAGCTGACACTGAGACACACACGAGATGTACAATCGCAGCCCAGAGTGAATCATTCTCTGTTACCTGCAGTGTCCTGGACATGGACAGAAGCTGACACTCAGACACACACAACAACAACTTGCATTTATATAGCACCTTGAACAGTATCATCCCAAGATGCTTCACAGGAGCCTTAATGTGAGAAATTTGACCCGAGCCACAGGAGAGTTTAGGGTCACATGTCCCAAAGGTTTGGCCAGATGGTTTTTACGAACTATTTTAATTGGAGGAAAAGGAGGTGTTAAAATGGAGAAAACCAATCTGCTTCACTAATGTCCTTTATGGAAGGAAATCTGCCGTCCTTACCTGGTCGGGCCTACATGTGACTCCAGCCTCACAGCAATGTGGTTGACTCTTAGATGCTGTTTGAAATGGCCGAGCAAGCCACTCAGTTCATGAGCAATTAGGGACGAGGAGTAAACGCTGGCAGAACCAGCCAGGCCCACATCCCATGGATGTATTTGAGTAAAACGTTCAGGGAAGGAATTCCAGAGTTGGAGCCCACGCAGATGAAGACACAGCTCCCAATGGTGAAACAATTCAAATTGTGGATGGTCACGGAGCCAGAATGAAAGGAAAACAGATATGGGAGGATGGTGGGACTGGAGGAGGTGGATCACCAGCAAGAAACATTTCTCTCTCTCTGTGCTATCACTTTCCATTATACTCCTGACAAATTGGATCAAATTGTCCCTGACACTCCAAAATTCCTGGGAATACAGCCCTCGTTTGTGTCTCCATAGCTGCGTATCTGTCACATTTAAAATACTAACGTTACTTTAGTGAAGAGACAACTCTGTCAGAAATATCTCAGTGCTGCGTTCACACGAAATGGCCACTGGGAAGAAACGCCAAATGGCTGCCTAATATTTGTGGATATTTTTCACTGATTCCCAGAAAGGGAGAGATGGACAGAAGACACAGACACAGAGAGTGAGAAAAAGAGAGAGACACAGATTGATGGAGGTATAAAAGCTTTCCCTTTACCTGCACATGATTTAACTTGTTCCCAGTTGGTTTATGGTTTCTCTCCTCAACTTATTATCCAAAGTGCATCACTTCACATTTCTCAGTGTTGAAGATAACTGTCTGTCTGTTTCATTTCAATCTCCTCTGCACCCGCTCTCGAACACAAATTATTGTCTGGTAGAAAGTGAGAAGGAGCCTCGACAGAGAGGTTGGGAAGGATTGAATGGGGAGAGGCAGAAACCCCCAACACATTTCAAAACGACACTGATTTCCACTTGAAGGAATAACTTCTCCACCCCAACACTATCCCGTCATTCTCGATAAGTCCATGC
>NW_027590585.1:55000-60000 GCF_964213995.1 Mustelus asterias
GAAGCTCCCTATACACTGTCCCCATCATATAATCCAATGACAGACACAGCATGGTGCTAAATTAAAGGAAAAGCTGCCTCCACATTGTGCACATCAAACACACCCAGGACAGGTACAGCACGGGGTTAGATACAGCTGAAATCTTCCTCTACATTTTGCCCATCATTGTGTGTGTGAGAGAATGTGTGTGTGAGAGAGAGAGAGTGTGTGTGTGAGAGAGAGAGAGAGTGTGTGTGTGTGTGTGAGAGAGAGTGTGTGTGCGAGAGAGAGTGTGTGTGTGAGAGAGAGTGTGTGTGAGAGAGAGAGTGTGTGTGAGAGAGAGTGTGTGTGTGAGAGAGAGACAGAGTGTGTGTGAGAGAGAGAGGTGTGTGTGTGAGAGAGACTGTGTGTGAGAGAGAGTGTGTGTGTGTGTGTGAGAGAGAGAGTGTCTGTGTGTGAGAGAGAGCGAGTGTGTGTGTGAGAGAGTGTGTGTGTGTGTGAGAGAGTGTGTGAGAGACAGAGTGTGTGTGAGTGAGAGAGACCGTGTGTGTGAGAGAGAGAGAGTGAGGTGATTCATTTTGGTAGGACTAATTTAAATGTGGATTACAGGGTCAAAGGTAGGGTTCTGAAGACTGTGGAGGAACAGAGAGATCTTGGGGTCCATATCCACAGATCTCTAAAGGTTGCCACTCAAGTGGATAGAGCTGTGAAGAAGGCATATAGTGTGTTAGCTTTTATTAACAGGGGGTTGGAGTTTAAGAGCCGTGGGGTTATGCTGCAACTGTACAGGACCTTGGTGAGACCGCATTTGGAATATTGCGTGCAGTTCTGGTCACCTCACTATAAGAAGGATGTGGAAGCGCTGGAAAGAGTGCAGAGGAGATTTACCAGGATGCTGCCTGGTTTGGAGTGTCGGTCTTATGAGGAAAGGTTGAGGGAGCTGGGGCTGTTCTCTCTGGAGCGGAGGAGATTGAGGGGAGACTTAATAGAGGTTTATAAAATGATGAAGGGGATAGATCGAGTGAACGTTCAAAGACTATTTCCTCGGGTGGATGGAGCTATTACAAGGGGGCATAACTATAGGGTTCATGGTGGGAGATATAGGAAGGATATCAGAGGTAGGTTCTTCACGCAGAGAGTGGTTGGGGTGTGGAATGGACTGCCTGCAGTGATAGTGGAGTCAGACACTTTAGGAACATTTAAGCGGTTATTGGATAGGCACATGGAGCACACCAGGATGGTAGGGAGTGGGATAGCTTGATCTTGGTTTCAGATGAAGGTCGGCACAACATCGTGGGCCGAAGGGCCTGTTCTGTGCTGTAATGTTCTATGTTCTATGTGTGTGAGAGAGAGTGTGTGTGTGAGAGAGACAGAGTGTGTGTGAGAGGTGTGTGTGTGAGAGAGACTGTGTGTGAGAGAGGGTGTGTGTGTGTGTGTGAGAGAGAGAGTGTCTGTGTGTGTGTGAGAGAGAGAGTGTCTGTGTGTGAGAGAGAGCGAGTGTGTGTGTGAGAGAGTGTGTGTGTGTGTGAGAGAGTGTGTGAGAGACAGTGTGTGTGAGTGAGAGAGACCGTGTGTGTGAGAGAGAGAGAGTGTGTGTGAGAGAGAGGGCGTGTGTGAGAGAGTGTGTGTGTGTGAGAGAGTGTGTGTGTGTGTGAGAGAGTGTGTGTGTGAGAGAGTGTGTGCGAGAGAGAGTGTGTGCGAGAGAGCGTGTGCGTGAGAGAGAGTCTGTCTGTGTGAGAGAGAGAGAGTGTGTGCGAGAGAAAGAGTGTGTGTGTGAGAGAGTGTGTGTGTGAGAGTGTATGTGTGAGAGAGTGAGTGTATGTGAGTGAGAGACTGTGTGCATGTGTGTGAGAGTGTGTCAGTGAGAGAGAATGCATGGGTGACAGTGTGTGAGCGTGAAAGTGTGTGTGAGAGAATGTGTGTGAGAGAGAAAGTGTGTGTGAGAGAGTGAGTGTATGTGAGTGAGAGACTGTGTGCATGTGTGTGAGAGTGTGTCAGTGAGAGAGAATGCATGGGTGAGAGTGTGTGAGCGTGAAAGTGTGTGCGAGAGAATGTGTGTGTGAGAGAATGTGTGAGAGAGAAAGCGTGTGTGACAGAGAGAAAGAGCATGTGTGTGAGTGAGAGAGTGCGTAAGAGATAGTGTATGTGTGTGTGAGAGACAGAGAGAGCATGTGTGTGTGTGAGAGACAGAGAGAGCATGTGTGTGTGTGTGTGTGTGTGTGTCTGAGAGTGTGTAAGGAGAGCGTGTGTGTGACCTGATCTTCCTCTACAGTCTATCAGTAACTGAAACACGGGATTAGATGCAAAGTAAAGCTCCCTCGACACTGTTCCCATCAAACACTCCCAGGAAAGGTACAGGTACAGCACAGAGTTTGATACAGAGTAAAGCTCTCTCTACACTGTTCCCATCAAACACTCCCAGGACAGGTACAGCATGGGTTAGATACAGAGTAAAGCTCCCTCTGCACTATCCCCATCAAACACTCCAAAGACAGATACAACAGGGGGTTAGATATAGAGTAAAGCTCCCTCTGCACTGTCCCCAACAAACACTCCCAGGACAGATACAACACGGGGTTAGATCCAGAGTAAATCTCCCTCTACACTGTCCCCATCAAACACTCCCAGGGCAGGGACAGCATGGGTTAGATACAGAGTAAAGCTCCCTCTACACTGTCCCCATCAAACAAACCAAGGACAGATACAACAGGGGGTTAGATATGGAGTAAAGCTCCCTCTACAATATCCCCATCAGACAAACCAAGGACAGGTACAGCACGGGGTTAGATACAGAGTAAAGCTCCCTCTTCACTGTCCCCATGAAACACTCCCATGACAGATACAGCAAGTGGTTAGATGTAGAGTAAAGCTCCCTCGACACTGTCCCCATCAAACACTCCTAGGACAGGTACAGCATGGGGTTAGATACAGAGTAAATCTACCTGAACACTGTCCCCATCAAACACTCCCGGAACAGACACAGCACAGGGTGAGATACAGATTAAATCTCCCTCGACACTGTCCCCATCAAACACTCCCAGGACAGTTACAGCACGGGGTTAGATACAGAGTAAATCTACCTCTACACTGTCCCCATCAAACACTCCCGGAACAGACACAGCACGGGGTGAGATACAGATTAAATCTCCCTCGACGCTGTCCCCATCAAACACTCCCAGGACAGGTACAGCACGGGGTTAGATACAGATTAAATCTCCCTCTACACTGTCCCCATCAAACTCGCCCAGCACAGGTACAGCACGGGATTAGATACAGAGTAAAGCTCCCTCGACACTGTCCCCATCAAACACTCCCACAACAGATACAGCAAGTGGTTAGATACAGAGTAAAGCTCCCACTTCACTGTCCTCATCTAACACTCCCAGGACATATACAGCACAGGGTTAGATACAGAGTAAAGCTCCCTATACACTATCCCCATCAAACACTCCCAGGACAGGTACAGCACGGGGTTAGATACAGAGTGAAGCTCCCTATACACTGTCCCCATCATATAATCCAATGACAGACACAGCATGGTGCTAGATTAAAGGAAAAGCTGCCTCCACATTATGCACATCAAACACACCCAGGACAGGTACAGCACGGGGTTAGATACAGCTGAAATCTTCCTCTACATTTTGCCCATCATTGTGTGTGTGAGAGAATGTGTGTGTGAGAGAGAGAGTGTGTGTGAGAGAAAGAGAGTGTGTGTGTGAGAGAGAGTGTGTGTGTGAGAGAGAGTGTGTGTGTGAGAGAGAGTGTGTGTGTGAGAGAGAGTGTGTGTGTGAGAGAGAGTGTGTGTGTGAGAGAGAGTGTGTGTGTGAGAGAGAGTGTGTGTGTGAGAGAGAGAGTGTGTGAGAGAGAGACTGTGTGTGAGAGAGAGACTGTGTGTGAGAGAGAGACTGTGTGTGTGTGTGTGTGAGAGAGAGAGTGTCTGTGTGTGAGAGAGAGCGAGTGTGTGTGTGAGAGAGTGTGTGTGTGTGTGAGAGAGTGTGTGAGAGACAGAGTGTGTGTGAGTGAGAGAGACCGTGTGTGTGAGGGAGAGAGAGTGTGTGTGAGAGAGAGGGCGTGTGTGAGAGAGTGTGTGTGTGTGAGAGAGTGTGTGTGTGTGTGTGAGAGAGTGTGTGCGAGAGAGAGTGTGTGCGAGAGAGCGTGTGCGTGAGAGAGAGTCTGTCTGTGTGAGAGAGAGAGAGTGTGTGCGAGAGAAAGAGTGTGTGTGTGAGAGAGTGTGTGTGTGAGAGTGTGTGTGTGAGTGAGAGTGTGTGCGAGAGAAAGAGTGTGTGTGTGTGAGAGTGTGTGTGTGAGAGAGTGAGTGTATGTGAGTGAGAGTGTGTCAGTGAGAGAGAATGCATGGGTGAGAGTGTGTGAGCGTGAAAGTGTGTGTGAGAGAATGTGTGTGAGAGAGAAAGTGTGTGTGTGAGAGAAAGTGTGTGTGACAGAGAGAAAGAGCATGTGTGTGAGTGAGAGAGTGCGTAAGAGATAGTGTATGTGTGTGTGAGAGACAGAGAGAGCATGTGTGTGTGTGTGTCTGAGAGTGTGTAAGGAGAGCGTGTGTGTGACCTGATCTTCCTCTACAGTCTATCAGTAACTGAAACACGGGATTAGATGCAAAGTAAAGCTCCCTCGACAGTGTTCCCATCAAACACTCCCAGGAAAGGTGCAGGTACAGCACAGAGTTCGATACAGAGTAAAGCTCTCTCTACACTGTTCCCATCAAACACTCCCAGGACAGACACAGCACAGAGTTTGATACAGAGTAAAGCTCCCCCTACACTGTCCCCATCCAACACACCCAGGAGAGATACAGCACGGGGTTAGATACAGAGTAAAGCTCCCTCTACACTGTCCCCATCAAACACTCCCAGGACAGGTACAGCACAGGGTTAGATACAGATTAAAGCTCACTGTACACTTTCCCCATCAAAACAGTCCCAGTACAGATACAGAGACAGAGAGTGTGTGAGAGGGAGAGTGTGTGAGAGAGAGTGTGTGAGAAGGAGAGTGTCTGTGAGAGAGTG
>NW_027590585.1:62500-80000 GCF_964213995.1 Mustelus asterias
CTTTGTCAGCCTTTAACCCCATTCATTCCCCCAGCACCATTTTCTTACTAATACTGATTTCCTTCAATTCAATTCCACACTCTCACTAAACCATTGGTTCCCTAACATTTCTGCCAGGTTATCTGTGCCTCTTTTGTGAAGACAGAACCAAAGTATATGTTCAATTCTTCTGCCATTTCTTTGCTCCCCATTATAATTTTCCCGGAGAGATGGAGAGAGGCAGAGTCACTGAGAGATAGGGATGAGATAGTAATGCAGAGAGTAACAGTGAGATATTCAGGTGTGCAAGCAGCTAATAGTGGGGTACAACAAGGATCACTCCAAAGCCACAGATATTGCCTCATGTTGCCGCTGTCGCCATTTACCTTAAATCAGCATCCTCTGCTTTCCAAGCTTTCCCCCAATGTGCCGATTATCTCAAAGCCGATCCTCTCAGTCCTGGGACATCAGTGCAGGAGTTCCTCAGGGTGAGTGTCCGAGGCCCCAACCATCTTCAGCTGCTCCATCACTGACCTTCCCTCCATAGGTGAGATGTTCGCTGATGATCGCAGCATTCACAACTCCTCAGATTGTGAAATAGTCAATGCCGGAATACTGAGCAGGACAGGCAGCATCTGTGTAAAGAGAAGCAGATTTTGGGACTGGGGGACTGAGAGACAGGAAGATAGTGAAACACACACAAACTCACTGACAACAAACGCAGTGATGCACAGACACACACACACAGATACACGCACAGTCTCACACACACACACACACAGTCTCACACACAGACAGACACACAGATAGAGAAAGCTCCCACAGTCTCACTCACAATGTGAAACTATTAAAATTGGGGTTGTTCTGGGAGCCAGAATGAAAGGAAAACAGATATCGGAGGATGGTGGGACAGGAGGAGCTGGGGAAGGCCCATAGGCATGGTGGCACAGTGGTTAGCACTGCTGCCTCACAGTGCCAGGGGCCCGGGTTCAATTCCAGCCTTGGGTGACTGTCTGTGTAGAATTTCCACGTTCTCCCCGATTCTGCATGGCTTTCCTCCGGGTGTTCCGGTTTCCTCCCACAGTTCAAAGATGTCGAGGTTAGGTGGACTGGCCATGCTCAATTGCCCCTTAGAATGTTTAGATGAGGTGGATTGGCCATGGTAAATGTGTGGGGCTATGGGGAATGGGTAGGGGAAAGGGTGTGGCTCAGATACTCTGTCAGAGATTCGGTGCAGACTCGATGGGCTGAATGGCCTCCTTCTGCACTGGGATTCTATGGTTCAACCAGTTTCCATTATTCTCCTGAAAACTTTCAAATAATCAGCCGCTGATCCTTCGAAAAACCGGGGAATACAATCCTCGTTTGTGTTATTTTACCACCTTGTGATTTAACCCTTGCTGTCCTGGTATCATTCTGGTAAATCTACACTGTACACAAATGGGTGGAGCGGTGCCACATAGGAGGTTAGTGCGCTAAATTAAAGTGCATGGGATTGTGGGAATATAATGGCACGGATTGAGAATTGGTTCACAGACAGGGAACAGTGAGTAGGAAGAAATGAATCTTTTTCTAAGTAACAGGCAGTGACGAGTGGGGTCCCGCAGGGGTCAGTTCTTGGGTCCCAGCTATTCACAAAACACATCAGTGATTTGGATGAGGGAACCAAACGTAATATTCTCAAGTTTGCTGATGAGACGAAACTTGGTGGGAATGTGAGTGATGGGGAGGATGTGAAGAGGCTTCGGGGTGATTTAGACAAGTTGAGTGAGTGGGGAAATACATGGCAGATGCAGAATAATGTGGATAAATGTGACGTTATCCACTTTGGACGGAGGAAGAGAATGGCAGAGTATTAGTTGAATGGTGATAGATTGGGAAATGTTGTACAAAGGGACCTGGGTATCTGAGAACACCAGTCACTGAAAGCAAGCATGCAGCTACAGCAAGCAGTTAGGAAGACCAATGGGATGTTGTCCTTCATTGCAAGAGGGTTCGAGTAGAAGAGCAAGGATGTCTTACTGCAGCTGGACAGAGCCTCGGTGAGACCACACCTGGAGTCTTGTGTACAGTGTTCCTCTCCTTATCTGAGGAAGGATGTACTTGCCACAGAGGGAGAGCAGTGAATGTTCACCAGACTGATTTCTGGGATGGCAGCATTGATGTCTGAGGGGAGATTGGGTCGGCTGGGCCTGTATTCACTGGAATGTAGAAGAGTGAGCGGGGATCTAATTGAAAGGTATAAAATTCTGACAGTACTGGACAGGCTGGAACTGCTCACACACAGATAGAGAACACTCCCACAGTCTCACTCACAATGTGAAACTATTAAAATTGGGGTTGTTCTGGGAGCCAGAATGAAAGGATATCAGATATCGGAGGATGGTGGGACAACAGGAGCTGGGGAAGGCCCATAGGCACAAATTAACACGGTGAAGTTTGGACCCTGTGGGGTGACAGTTGTCTGAATACAGATTCTATCTTATTGTAACATTCGGTACCACATGTACTGAGCTCACCAGCATTTGCAGAAGCCATTATATAAAGACCGTTCTGTCTGTATTGTGTGAATCCAATCTTGAAATTTGCACTCATGTTGCTAATTCTGCCAAGACAGAAACAGAAAGAGTGTTTGAATTCTCCGTGATTCGACCCCTTAACGATATTGGGCAATTTAACATGGCCAATCCAGCTAACTTGCACATCTTTGGATTCTAAGGGGCAATTTACCCTGGCCAATCCAGCTAACCTTGGCATGTTTGGAGTGTGGTAGGTAACCGGGGTACCCGGAGGAATCCCACGCAGACACGGGAAGAATGTGGAGACTCAGAGAGACAGTCACTCAGGGCTGGAATTGAACCCGGGCCCCTGGCACTGAGAGGCAGCAGTGCTAACCATGGTGCCACCTTGCCTATGGGCCGTCCCCAGCTCCTCCTGTCCCACCATTCTCCGATATCAGTTTTTCTGTAATTAAGGTTCCCAAAGCATGCCCATGCTGTCAGACCTGCTGAGATTTTGCAGCATTTTCTGTTTTTGTTTCAGTTTTAAGTTTAGGTTTACTTATTAGTGTCACAAGTAGGCTTACATTAACACTGCAACGAAGTTACTGTGAAAATCCCCAAGTCGCCACACTCCGGCACCTGTTCGGCTACACTGAGGGAGAATTTAACATGGCCAACGCACCCTAACCATCGTGTCTTTCAGACTGTGGGAGGAAAGTGGAGCGCCCGGAGGAAACCCACGCAGATACGGGGAGAATGTACAGACTCCGCACAGACAGTGAACAAGCCGTGAATCGAACCCGGGTCCCTGGTGCTCTGAGGCAACAGTGCTAACCTCTGTGCCACCCACTGCAAACACAACACACAGAGTAAAATCCCCTCTGCTCTGTCCAAGGAATTTTTAATTGCAGATTTTTAGATTGACTTTAAGGAAAAACAGAACTCACTGTGAAAATCCCCCAAGTCGCCACACTCCGGCACCTGTTCGGCTACACTGAGGGAGAATTTAGCACGGCCAATGCACCCTAACCATCGTGTCTTTCAGACTGTGGGAGGAAAGTGGAGCAGCCGGAGGAAACCCACGCAGACACGGGGAGAATGTGCAAACTCAAAACACACAGTCATCCGAGGCTGGAATTGAACCCGGGTTCCTGACGCTGTGAGGCAGCAGTGCCAACCACTGTGCCATTGTACCACCCTGCTCTGAAAACACTTCCAACCCAAACACAACACACAGAGTAAAATCCCCTCTGCTCTGTCCAAGGAATTTTTAAATGCAGATTTTTAGATTGACTTTTTAGGAAAAACAGAACTCAAATTGCTCAGCATCCCAGTGTGGACTCTTGTTTATTTCAACCATGATCTCATCCCTGCAGATTCAAACATGAAGTTTAAGCTGTGGATACAGTTGTGTCTGTCTGTCTCAGAGTTTGTGTATTCAGTCTTTCACTGCCTTTTAAACTTATCTGAAGAATTTGAATGCTGGATGTTGCTTAATCATTCCTTTCTCTCAGCACATGGAACTGGTGAAACTTCAAGAGTCACAATCTAATGTCAGTAACAAAGAACTGTATCTTTATTCATCCATCATTTCCAATCTCTGAATAGATCACACACATTTCCAGAATGCAGGAAGCTCTCAATGGAAACTGCTTCCAATTATTCCCCAATACAATTGTTCACACTTTACTGTGAACTACATTCCACTGACATTCCCAAAGCAGCCACAGAAAAGTGACTGGTTATTTTAAACACTGAAACTGAACTATATTGACTTACGATTCACTCACATTGTACAGAAATGTTGCCCCTGTGGGATGACAGTTTGGGAGTAACATTGCAACATTAAGGTCCCCTGCGTATTGTGTTTGACAACATTTGCAGCATTTCCAAAATATCAGCGACATTGCTGTGTGTATTGTGTGAATACAGCTGTGAAATATCCACACATATTGAACTCCCACTGCTGCTGCCTTTTCATCATTTATAAACACACAAACTAGAAGCAGGAGGAGGCCATTCGGCCCTTCCAGCCTGCTCCAACATTCATTATGATCATGGCTGATCATCAAATTCAACATCCTGAACCCACTTTAGCCCCAAGAGCTCCATCCAATGACTGGGTAAAATTAGATCCCTCTTTGTTCTCACATTCAATCGATCGAACAGTGGATTCATCAAGTGTTTCGATGCAGAGAAAACCTCCCTCTACACTGTCCCCATCAAACACCCCCAGGACAGATACAGCACGGGGTTACATACAGAGTAAAGCTCCCTCTACACTGTCCCCCATCAAACACTCCCAGGACAGGTACAGCACGGAGTTAGATACAGAGTAAAGTTCCTTCTAGACTGCCCCCATCAAACACTCCCAGGACAAATACAGCATGGGGTTCGATACAGAGTAAAGCTCCCTCTCCACTGTCCCCATCAAACACTCCCAGGACAGGTACAGCACGGGGTTAGGTACAGAGTAAAGCTTCCTCTACACTGTCCCCATCAAACACTCCCAGGACAGATACAGCACGGGGTTAGATACAGAGTAAAGGACCCTCTACACTGTCCCCATCAAACACTCCCAAGACAGGTACAGCAAGCACAGCACGGGGTTAGGTACAGAATAAAGCTTCCTCTACACTGTCCCCATCAAACACTCCCAGGACAGGTACAGCACGGGGTTAGGTACAGAATAAAGCTTCCTCTACACTGTCCCCATCAAACACTCCCAGGACAGGTACAGCACGGGGTTAGATACAGAGTAAAGCTCCCTCCATACTGTCCCCATCAAACACTCCCAGGACAGATACAGCACAGAGTTAGATACAGAGTAAAGTTCCTTCTAGCCTGCCCCCATCAAACACTCCCAGGACAGATACAGCACGGGGTTCGATACAGAGTAAAGCTCCCTCTACACTGTCCCCATCCAACACACCCAGGACAGATACAGCACGGGGTGAGATACAGTGTAAAGCTCCCTCTACTCTGTCCCCATCAAACACTCCCAGGACAGATACAGCACGGAGTTAGATACAGAGTAAAGTTCCTTCTAGCCTGCCCCCATCAAACACTCCCAGGACAGATACAGCACGGGGTTCGATACAGAGTAAAGCTCCCTCTACACTGTCCCCATCCAACACACCCAGGACAGATACAGCACGGGGTTAGATACAGTGTAAAGCTCCCTCTACTCTGTCCCCATCAAACACTCCCAGGACAGGTACAGCACGGGGTTAGATACAGAGTAACGCTCACTTAACACTGTCCCCATCAAACAGTCCCAGAACAGATACAGCACGGGGTTAGATATAGAGTAAAGCACCCTCTGCACTGTCCCCAACAAACTCGCCCAGGACAGGTACAGCACGGGTTAGATACAGAGTAAAGCTCCTTCGATACTGTCCCCATCAAACACTCCCAGAACAGGGACAGCATGGGTTAGATACAGAGTAAAGCTCCCTCTGCACTGTCCCCATCAAACACTCCAAGAACAGATACAGCACGGGGTGAGATACAGAGTAAAGCTCCCTCTACAATATCCCCATCAGACAAACCAAGGACAGGTACAGCACGGGATTAGATACAGAGTAAATCTCCCTCTACACTGTCCCCATCAAACACTCCCAGAACAGATACAGCACGGGGTGAGATACAGAGTGAAGCTCCCTCGACACTGTCCCCATCAAACACTCCCAGGAGAGATACAGCAAGTGGTTAGATATAGAGTAAAGCGCCCACTTCACTGTCCTCATCAAACACTCCCAGGATAGATACAGCACAGGGTTAGATACAGAGTAAAGCTCCCTCTACACTATCCCCATCAAACACTCCCAGGACAGATACAGCACGGGGTTAGACACAGAGTAAAGCTCCCTCCATACTGTCCCCATCAAACACACCCAGGACAGGTACAGCACGGGGATAGATACAGCTCAAATCTTCCTCTACATTTTGCCCCATCATTGTGTGTGTGTGTGTGTGAGAGAGAATGTGTGTGTGTGTGTGTGAGAGAGAGAGTGTATCTGTATGTGTGTGTGAGAGAGATTGTGTGAGAGAGAGAGTGTGTGCGAGAGAGAGAGAGTGTGTGAGAGAGACTGTGTGTGTGAGAGAGTGTGTGTGAGAGTGAGAGAGAGAGTGTGTGTGAGAGAGAGTGTGTGTGAGAGTGAGAGAGAGAGTGTGTGTGAGAGAGAGTGTGTGTGAGAGTGAGAGAGAGAGAGTGTGTGTGAGAGAGAGTGTGTGTGAGAGTGAGAGAGAGAGTGTGTGTGAGAGAGAGTGTGTGTGAGAGTGAGAGAGAGAGTGTGTGTGAGAGAGAGTGTGTGTGAGAGTGAGAGAGAGAGTGTGTGAGAGAGTGAGAGAGAGAGAGTGTGTGTGAGAGAATGTGTGTGTGAGAGAGAGTGTGTGTGCGAGAGAGAGTGTGTCAGAAAGTGTGTGTGTGTGAGAGAGAGAACGTGTGCGAGAGAGAGAGTGAGTGCGAGAGAGAGAACGTGTGCGAGAGAGAGAGTGTGTGTGTGTGAGAGAGTGTGTGTGTGTGAGAGAGTGTGTGTGTGTGAGAGAGAGTGTGTGCGAGAGAGAGAGTGTGTGTGTGAGAGAGCGTGTGCGAGAGAGAGAGTGTGTGTGTGAGAGAGCGTGTGCGTGAGAGAGAGTGTGTGTGTGTGAGAGTGTGTGTGTGAGAAAGAGACTGTGCGAGAGAGTGTGTGAGAGAGAGCGCGTGTGCGTGAGAGAGAGCGTGTGCGTGAGAGAGTGTGTGTGTGTGAGAGAGCGTGTGCGTGAGAGAGAGTGTGTGTGTGTGAGAGAGTGTGTGTGTGAGAAAGAGACTGTGCGAGAGAGTGTGTGAGAGAGAGCGCGTGTGCGTGAGAGAGCGTGTGCGTGAGAGAGTGTGTGTGTGAGAGAGAGTGTGTGTGTGAGAGAGAGTGTGCGAGAGAGAGAGTGTGTGTGTGAGAGAGCGTGTGCGTGAGAGAGAGTGTGTGTGTGTGAGAGAGTGTGTGTGTGAGAAAGAGACTGTGCGAGAGAGTGTGTGAGAGAGAGCGCGTGTGCGTGAGAGAGAGCGTGTGCGTGAGAGAGTGTGTGTGTGTGAGAGAGAGTGTGCGAGAGAGAGAGTGTGTGTGTGAGAGAGAGTGTGCGAGAGAGAGAGTGTGTGTGTGAGAGAGAGAGTGTGTGTGTGAGAGAGAGTGTGCGAGAGAGAGAGTGTGTGTGTGAGAGAGCGTGTGCGTGAGAGAGAGTGTGCGTGAGAGAGTGCGTGTGTGTGTGTGAGAGAGAGAGTGTGTGCGAGAGAGAGTGAGTGTATGCGAGAGAGAGAGCATGTGCGAGAGAGAGAGCGTGTGCGTGAGAGAGAGCGTGTACGTGAGAGAGAGCGTGTACGTGAGAGAGAGCGTGTACGTGAGAGAGAGCGTGTACGTGAGAGAGAGTGTGTATGTGAGAGTGTGTGTGTGTGTGTGAGAGAGTACATGTTTGAGAGAGAGTGTATGTGTGAGAGAGTGAGTGTTTGTGTGTGAGAGGGGAGTGTATGTGTGTCAGAGAGTGAGTGTTTGTGTGAGAGAGTGAGTGTATGTGTGTGAGAGAGTGAGTGTATGTGTGTGTGAGAGACTGAGTGTATGTGTGTGAGAGTGTGTCAGTGAGAGAGAATGCATGGGTGAGAGTGTGTAAGCGTGAAAGTGTGTGTGAGAGAATGTGTGTGAGAGAGAAAGTGTGTGTGACAGAGAGAAAGAGCGTGTGTGTGAGAGAGTGCGTAAGAGATAGTGTATGTGTGTGTGAGAGACAGAGAGAGCATGTGTGTGTGTGTGTGTGTGTGTGTGTGAGAGTGTGTAAGGAGAGCGTGTGTGTGACCTGATCTTCCTCGAAAGTCTATCAGTAACTGAAACACGGGATTAGATGCAAAGTAAAGCTCCCTCTACACTGTCCCCATCAAACACACACAGGACTGGTACAGCACGGGGTTAGATACAGCGTAAAGCTCCCTCTACACTGTCCCCATCAAACACTCCCAGGACAGGTACGGCACGGGGTTAGATACAGAGTAAAGCTCCCTCTACACTGTCCCCATCAAACACTCCCAGGACAGGTACAGCACGGGGTTAGATACAGATAAAGCTCCCTCTACACTGTCACTATCAAATAACTATCAAGTCTCCACATCATGACGATCAAACATTCCAATGACAGATACAGCATGGGGATAGATACAGGGAAAAGCTGCCACACATCAAACACACCCAGGACAGGTACAGCATCGGGTGAGATACAGAGAGAGAGTGTGTGTGTGTGTGAGAGAGAGTGTGTGTGCGTGTGTGAGATAGTATGTGTGTGTCTGAGAGTGTGTGTGTGTGAGAGAGAGTGTGTGTGTGTGAGAGAGTGTGTGTGCGTGTGTGAGATAGTATGTGTGTGTCTGAGAGTGTGAGAGAGTGTGTGTGTGTGAGAGAGAGTGTGTGTGTGTGAGAGAGAGAGCGTGTGTGTGTGAGAGAGAGAGAGCGTGTGTGTGTGTGAGATTATGTGTGTGTCTGAGAGTGTGTAAGAGAGGGTGTGTGTGTGAGCTGATCTTTTTCTACAGTCTATCAGTAACTGCAACACTATATTCTGCACCCTTTCCTCTCCTTCTCCCTGTGTACTCTATGTACAGAATGTTTTGTCTGGATAGCGCACAAGAAACAATACTTTTCACTGCATCCCAACACAAATCAATCAAATCAAATCAAATTACCACGGTGAAGTTTGGACCCTGTGGGGTGACAGGTGTCTGAATACAGATTCTATCTTATTGTAACATTCAGGTACCACGTGTACTGAGCTCACCAGCGTTCTGTCTGTGTTGTGTGAATCCAGTCTTGAAATTTGCACTCATGTTGCTAATTCTGCCAAGACAGAAACAGAAAGAGTGTTTGAATTCTCCGTGATTAGACCCCTTAACGATAAACAACATGGTGGATGAGAGGGATAGAGAGAGAGAGGAAGAGAGAGAGAGAGAGAGATGGAGTGATGCAGAGTAACAGAGAGGTAGGGAGAGGGAGCAATGCAGAGAGTAACAGTTAGACAGTGAGGAATAGAGATTAATTCAGATGGATAGTGAGTGTCAGGGGAGTCCAAGACGCTACATAAGCAAGGTAAAGATTTGAAAATGGAGGAGTGTTTCTTACCCACTTTTAAAAGACAATCCACACTCACACCAGTCACATTTCACACTCTCTGCTCAGTCCTGTGTTGGGGGGTGTTGAGTGTGGGATCAGTGTTTGCTTTTCTCAAACCGCACTGATATTCCCAACAAGGGCAAGAGGTTTCAGTGTTTAAAAATGTAAACATTTAAAAACAAAAGCAGACAGAATTTGGTTCAATCTCACGGGATCCAGGGTGAGTTAGCCAAATGGATATAAAATAGGCTTGATGACAGAAGACAGAGGGTGGTTGTAGAGGGTTGTTTTTTTGGTCAAACTGGAGGCCTGTGACCAGCGGGGTGCCTCAGGGATCGGTGCTGGGTCCACTGTTATTTGTCATTTATATTAATGATTTGGATGAGAATTTAGGAGGCATGGTTTGTAAGTTTACAGTTGACACCAAGATTTGTGGCATAGTGGACAGTGAAGAAGGTTATCTCGGGTTGCAATGGGATCTTGATCAATTGGGCCAGTGGGCTGTTGAATGGCAGATGGAGTTTAATTTAGATAAATGCAAGGTGATACATTTTGGTGGATCGAACCAACACAGGACTTACTCAGTTAATGGTAGGGTGTTGGTGAGAGTTACAGAACAAAGGGATCTCGGGGTACAGATTGATAGCTCCTTGAAAGTGGGGTCACAGGTGGATATAGTGGTGAAGAAGGCATTCCACATGCTTGGTTTCATTGGTCAGAACATGGAATACAGGAGTTGGGACGTCTTGTTGGAGTTGTACAAGACATTGGTAAGACCACACTTGGAATGCTGTGTATTGTTCTGGTCACCCTTATAGAAAGGAGATGATTAAGCTGGAAAGTGTGCAGAAAAGAATTACTGGGATGCCAAGGGGTCCTGATGGTTTGAGTTATAATGAGAGGCTGGATACTCTGGGACTTTTTTTCCCTTGAGTTGGCTTAGTGGTGTTCTTATAGAGGTCTCTAAAATAATGAGGGCATGGATATAGCAGCTTTATAGAACCTTAGTTAGGCCGCACTTGGAATATAGTGTTCAATTCTGATCGACACACGACCAGAAAGATGTGGAGAATTTGGAGAGGGTTCAGAAAAGATTTACCAGGATGTTGCCTGGTATGGAGGGCATTAGCTCTGAGGAGAGATTGGAGAAACTTGGTTTGTTCTCACTGGAACGACGGAGGTTGAGGGATGACCTGATAGAATTCTACCAGATTATGAGGGGCATGGACAGAGTGGATAGTCAGAAGCTTTTTACCAGGGTGGAAGATTCAAAATCTAGGGGGCATAGGTTTAAGGTGTGAGGGGCAAGGTTTAAAGGAGATGTACAAGGCAAGTTTTGTTACACAGAGGGTGGTGGGTGCCTGGAACTCGCTGCCGGGGGAGGTAGTGGAAGCAGATACGATAGTGAGTTTTACGGAACGTCTGGACAAATACATGAATAGGATGGGAATAGAGGGATACGGTCCCCGGAAGGGTAGGGGGTTTTAGATCAGTCGGGCAGCATGGTTGGTGCAGGCTTGGAGGGCCGAAGGGCCTGTTCCTGTGCTGTAATTCTCTTTGTTCTTTGATAAGCTCGTCAACATCTTTTCCAAAAGGGAGGGGAGTCTAAAACTAGAAGACACAGGTTTAAGGTGAGAGGGGAGAGGGTCCAGAGGGCAATTCTTTTCACACATAGGGTGGTGAGGGATTGGAACAAGCTGCCAGAGGTCGTAGTAGAAGCGGACACAATTTTATATTTTAAAAAGCATTTAGACAGTTATTCTGGTAAGATTGGTGTGGAGGGATTTGGGCCAAACGCAAGGCATTTGATACGAGCTTAATGGTAAAAACTGGGTGGCAGGGAAAAGTTGGGCCAAAGGGCCCATTTGTATCTGAGCTCTGTTTTCTGCCCGGAAACCATTTCTCAATCCATCCCAGTATTTTCCAAATTTGTGGATTGGACACAGTAAATTGCCGTTTCCTGTCCAAAGCTGTGTTGGTTCGGTGGATTAAGGTAAATGTGTGGGGTTACGGGGATAGGGCTGGGTCAAGGGCCTTGGTAAGATACTGTGTCAGAGAGTCAGTACAGACTCGATGGGCTGAATGGTCTCCTTCTGCACTGCAGGGATTCTGTGACTCTACTATTAAGATCCCTTTGTCATTTGAAGCTTCCAGCTAAAATGCTGACAATGCTGCCTATTTCTGTGCACTTTGGCAAACGTTCTGTCTCATCACCGGGCGACACGGTGGCACAGTGGTTAGCACTGCTGACTCACAGCGCCAGGGATCTGGGTTCGATTCCCCGCCTCGAGTGACTGTCTGTGTGGAGTTTGCACGTTTGCTAAATTGCCCCTTAGTGTCAGGGGGATTCGGGCCTGGGTGGGATTATTGTCGGGGCAGGCTTGTTGGGCTGAATGGCCTCATTCTGCAGTGTAGGAATTCTAGGACTCTTGGATCTTAAATGGTTGATAAATAGTGAAACTGAGACACAAACTGGGGCTTGGCAGCAGCAGACAGAATGGGAATCATTGCATCCTGCAGGGATTTTTATTACAGAATCAATTTCAGAAAATTTACAGCTCAAAATTCACAGAAGCAAAGTGTGGGATTGCAAACTTGGAATGATTAGCCTAGGACTAAAGTTTAAAAGCTACAGATTGACATTCAGAAACAAGAGATGGCCTCACATCTTCAATTCTGTGATTGTCTGGCATCTCCTGCTCTGAATATTACAAAATCTCTGCCCCCTTCATGCGTCTGGAGACTTTGAAAGTTACGCAGACATTGGTTTATCTCAAGGCATCTCCTGTGAAATACTCAACTTCTGCAAAGAGACACAATCTAATTGACACTTTCTGAATCTCCTTTCAAACAACCTCCCAACCCCACTGTGCAGGATGCAGGAATGTCACCTTTTGTCACATTCCCCAACACAATTGTTGACACGTTTTCGGGACAGGAAAAGTAGATTCAACTGACAGATTCTGAGCCCCAGGTTGAATCTTTAAGATGTAAAAATGAACTGAAAGCCCAGGTCTCTCTGTTCCTGCATCCATTTTAACATTGACCCATTGATTTTAAATTGCTTCTCCTGTGTGTAAAATACCATCTATCAACTTCAGGTTTGAACATTAATAAGCGACTGAGCATCAACTGTGAATTATAGAAGGTAGTTCCAAACTAATATCACACCTGGTGTGGCAAAGTGTTCCTGAATTTCACTCCAAAAAGTCTAAAACCCTAAACATTGTCTAAAATCCAATGTCCCCCAAGTCCTGTCCCCATCAAACACTCCCAGGACAGGTACAGCACAGGGTTAGGTACAGAGTATAGCTCCCTCGACACTGTCCCCATTAAACACTCCCAGGACAAATACAGCACGGGGTTCAATACAGAGTAAAGGTCCCTCGACACTGTCTCCATCAAACACTCGCAGGACAGGGACAGCACGGAGTTCGATACAGAGTAAAGCTCCCTCTCCACTATCCCCATAAAACACTTCCAGGAGAGATACAGCATGGGGTTAGATACAGAGCAAAACTCCCTCTACACTGTCCCCCATCAAACACACCCAGGACAGGTTCAGCACGTGTTTAGATAGAGTGAAGCTCCCTATACACTGTCCCCATCAAACACTCCCAGGACAGGTACAGCACGGGGTTAGATACAGAGTAAAGCTCCCTCTATACTGTCCCCCATCAAACACTCCCAGGACAGGTACAGCACGGGGTTCGATACAGAGTAAAGCTCCCTCTCCACTGTCCCCATAAAACACTTCCAGGAGAGATACAGCACGGGGTTAGATACAGAGCAAAGCTCCCTCTACACTGTCCCCCATCAAACACACCCAGGACAGGTACAGCACATGTTTAGATACAGAGTGAAGCTCCCTATACACTGTCCCCATCAAACACTCCCAGGACAGGTACAGCACATGTTTAGATACAGAGTAAAGCTCCCTCTACACTGTCCCCCATCAAACACTCCCAGGACAGGTTCAGCACGTGTTTAGATACAGAGTGAAGCTCCCTCGACACTGTCCCCATCAAACACACCGAGGACAGGTACAGCACGGGTTTAGATACAGAGTGAAGCTCCCTATACAGTGTCACTATAAAATAATCCAATGACAGATACAGCATGGTGCTAGATTAAAGGAAAAGCTGCCTCCACATTGTGCACATCAAACACACCCAGGACAGGTACAGCACGGGGTTAGATACAGCTGAAATCTTCCTCTACATTTTGCCCATCATTGTGTGTGTGAGAGAATGTGTGTGTGAGAGAGAGAGAGTGTGTGTGAGAGAGAGAGAGTGTGTGTGTGAGAGAGAGAGAGAGTGTGTGTGTGTGTGTGAGAGAGAGTGTGTGTGCGAGAGAGAGTGTGTGTGTGAGAGAGAGTGTGTGTGAGAGAGAGAGGTGTGTGTGTGAGAGAGACTGTGTGTGAGAGAGAGAGGTGTGTGTGTGAGAGAGACTGTGTGTGAGAGAGTGTGTGTGTGTGTGTGTGAGAGAGAGAGTGTCTGTGTGTGAGAGAGAGCGAGTGTGTGTGTGAGAGAGTGTGTGTGTGTGTGTGAGAGAGTGTGTGAGAGACAGAGTGTGTGTGAGTGAGAGAGACCGTGTGTGTGAGAGAGAGAGAGTGAGGTGATTCATTTTGGTAGGACTAATTTAAATGTGGATTACAGGGTCAAAGGTAGGGTTCTGAAGACTGTGGAGGAACAGAGAGATCTTGGGGTCCATATCCACAGATCTCTAAAGGTTGCCACTCAAGTGGATAGAGCTGTGAAGAAGGCATATAGTGTGTTAGCTTTTATTAACAGGGGGTTGGAGTTTAAGAGCCGTGGGGTTATGCTGCAACTGTACAGGACCTTGGTGAGACCGCATTTGGAATATTGCGTGCAGTTCTGGTCACCTCACTATAAGAAGGATGTGGAAGCGCTGGAAAGAGTGCAGAGGAGATTTACCAGGATGCTGCCTGGTTTGGAGTGTCGGTCTTATGAGGAAAGGTTGAGGGAGCTGGGGCTGTTCTCTCTGGAGCGGAGGAGATTGAGGGGAGACTTAATAGAGGTTTATAAAATGATGAAGGGGATAGATCGAGTGAACGTTCAAAGACTATTTCCTCGGGTGGATGGAGCTATTACAAGGGGGCATAACTATAGGGTTCATGGTGGGAGATATAGGAAGGATATCAGAGGTAGGTTCTTCACGCAGAGAGTGGTTGGGGTGTGGAATGGACTGCCTGCAGTGATAGTGGAGTCAGACACTTTAGGAACATTTAAGCGGTTATTGGATAGGCACATGGAGCACACCAGGATGGTAGGGAGTGGGATAGCTTGATCTTGGTTTCAGATGAAGGTCGGCACAACATCGTGGGCCGAAGGGCCTGTTCTGTGCTGTAATGTTCTATGTTCTATGTGTGTGAGAGAGAGTGTGTGTGTGAGAGAGACAGAGTGTGTGTGAGAGGTGTGTGTGTGAGAGAGACTGTGTGTGAGAGAGGGTGTGTGTGTGTGTGTGAGAGAGAGAGTGTCTGTGTGTGTGTGAGAGAGAGAGTGTCTGTGTGTGAGAGAGAGCGAGTGTGTGTGTGAGAGAGTGTGTGTGTGTGTGAGAGAGTGTGTGAGAGACAGTGTGTGTGAGTGAGAGAGACCGTGTGTGTGAGAGAGAGAGAGTGTGTGTGAGAGAGAGGGCGTGTGTGAGAGAGTGTGTGTGTGTGAGAGAGTGTGTGTGTGTGTGAGAGAGTGTGTGTGTGAGAGAGTGTGTGCGAGAGAGAGTGTGTGCGAGAGAGCGTGTGCGTGAGAGAGAGTCTGTCTGTGTGAGAGAGAGAGAGTGTGTGCGAGAGAAAGAGTGTGTGTGTGAGAGAGTGTGTGTGTGAGAGTGTATGTGTGAGAGAGTGAGTGTATGTGAGTGAGAGACTGTGTGCATGTGTGTGAGAGTGTGTCAGTGAGAGAGAATGCATGGGTGAGAGTGTGTGAGCGTGAAAGTGTGTGAGAGAATGTGTGTGAGAGAGAAAGTGTGTGTGAGAGAGTCAGTGTATGTGAGTGAGAGACTGTGTGCATGTGTGTGAGAGTGTGTCAGTGAGAGAGAATGCATGGGTGAGAGTGTGTGAGCGTGAAAGTGTGTGTGAGAGAATGTGTGTGTGAGAGAATGTGTGAGAGAGAAAGCGTGTGTGACAGAGAGAAAGAGCATGTGTGTGAGTGAGAGAGTGCGTAAGAGATAGTGCATGTGTGTGTGAGAGACAGAGAGAGCATGTGTGTGTGTGTCTGAGAGTGTGGAAGGAGAGCGTGTGTGTGACCTGATCTTCCTCTACAGTCTATCAGTAACTGAAACACGGGATTAGATGCAAAGTAAAGCTCCCTCGACACTGTTCCCATCAAACACTCCCAGGAAAGGTACAGGTACAGCACAGAGTTTGATACAGAGTAAAGCTCTCTCTACACTGTTCCCATCAAACACTCCCAGGACAGGTACAGCATGGGTTAGATACAGAGTAAAGCTCTCTCTACACTGTTCCCATCAAACACTCCCAGGACAGGTACAGCATGGGTTAGATACAGAGTAAAGCTCCCTCTGCACTATCCCCATCAAACACTCCAAAGACAGATACAACAGGGGGTTAGATATAGAGTAAAGCTCCCTCTGCACTGTCCCCAACAAACACTCCCAGGACAGATACAACACGGGGTTAGATCCAGAGTAAATCTCCCTCTACACTGTCCCCATCAAACACTCCCAGGGCAGGGACAGCATGGGTTAGATACAGAGTAAAGCTCCCTCTACACTGTCCCCATCAAACAAACCAAGGACAGATACAACAGGGGGTTAGATATGGAGTAAAGCTCCCTCTACAATATCCCCATCAGACAAACCAAGGACAGGTACAGCACGGGGTGAGATACAGAGTAAAGCTCCCTCTTCACTGTCCCCATGAAACACTCCCATGACAGATACAGCAAGTGGTTAGATGTAGAGTAAAGCTCCCTCGACACTGTCCCCATCAAACACTCCTAGGACAGGTACAGCATGGGGTTAGATACAGAGTAAATCTACCTGAACACTGTCCCCATCAAACACTCCCGGAACAGACACAGCACAGGGTGAGATACAGATTAAATCTCCCTCGACACTGTCCCCATCAAACACTCCCAGGACAGTTACAGCACGGGGTTAGATACAGAGTAAATCTACCTCTACACTGTCCCCATCAAACACTCCCGGAACAGACACAGCACGGGGTGAGATACAGATTAAATCTCCCTCGACGCTGTCCCCATCAAACACTCCCAGGACAGGTACAGCACGGGGTTAGATACAGATTAAATCTCCCTCTACACTGTCCCCATCAAACTCGCCCAGCACAGGTACAGCACGGGATTAGATACAGAGTAAAGCTCCCTCGACACTGTCCCCATCAAACACACCCACAACAGATACAGCAAGTGGTTAGATACAGAGTAAAGCTCCCACTTCACTGTCCTCATCTAACACTCCCAGGACATATACAGCACAGGGTTAGATACAGAGTAAAGCTCCCTCTACACTATCCCCATCAAACACTCCCAGGACAGGTACAGCACGGGTTTAGATACAGAGTGAAGCTCCCTATACACTGTCCCCATCATATAATCCAATGACAGACACAGCATGGTGCTAAATTAAAGGAAAAGCTGCCTCCACATTATGCACATCAAACACACCCAGGACAGGTACAGCACGGGGTTAGATACAGCTGAAATCTTCCTCTACATTTTGCCCATCATTGTGTGTGTGAGAGAATGTGTGTGTGAGAGAGAGAGTGTGTGTGAGAGAAAGAGAGTGTGTGTGTGAGAGAGAGTGTGTGTGTGAGAGAGAGTGTGTGTGTGAGAGAGAGTGTGTGTGTGAGACAGAGTGTGTGTGTGAGACAGAGTGTGTGTGTGTGTGAGAGAGAGTGTGTGTGTG
>NW_027590585.1:85000-87500 GCF_964213995.1 Mustelus asterias
TGGGATTCTATGGTTCAACCAGTTTCCATTATTCTCCTGAAAACTTTCAAATAATCAGCCGCTGATCCTTCGAAAAACCGGGGAATACAATCCTCGTTTGTGTTATTTTACCACCTTGTGATTTAACCCTTGCTGTCCTGGTATCATTCTGGTAAATCTACACTGTACACAAATGGGTGGAGCGGTGCCACATAGGAGGTTAGTGCGCTAAATTAAAGTGCATGGGATTGTGGGAATATAATGGCACGGATTGAGAATTGGTTCACAGACAGGGAACAGTGAGTAGGAAGAAATGAATCTTTTTCTAAGTAACAGGCAGTGACGAGTGGGGTCCCGCAGGGGTCAGTTCTTGGGTCCCAGCTATTCACAAAACACATCAGTGATTTGGATGAGGGAACCAAACGTAATATTCTCAAGTTTGCTGATGAGACGAAACTTGGTGGGAATGTGAGTGATGGGGAGGATGTGAAGAGGCTTCGGGGTGATTTAGACAAGTTGAGTGATTTAGATACAGAGTGAAGCTCCCTCGACACTGTCCCCATCAAACACACCGAGGACAGGTACAGCACGGGTTTAGATACAGAGTGAAGCTCCCTATACAGTGTCACTATAAAATAATCCAATGACAGATACAGCATGGTGCTAGATTAAAGGAAAAGCTGCCTCCACATTGTGCACATCAAACACACCCAGGACAGGTACAGCACGGGGTTAGATACAGCTGAAATCTTCCTCTACATTTTGCCCATCATTGTGTGTGTGAGAGAATGTGTGTGTGAGAGAGAGAGAGTGTGTGTGAGAGAGAGAGAGTGTGTGTGTGAGAGAGAGAGAGAGTGTGTGTGTGTGTGTGAGAGAGAGTGTGTGTGCGAGAGAGAGTGTGTGTGTGAGAGAGAGTGTGTGTGAGAGAGAGAGGTGTGTGTGTGAGAGAGACTGTGTGTGAGAGAGAGAGGTGTGTGTGTGAGAGAGACTGTGTGTGAGAGAGTGTGTGTGTGTGTGTGTGAGAGAGAGAGTGTCTGTGTGTGAGAGAGAGCGAGTGTGTGTGTGAGAGAGTGTGTGTGTGTGTGTGAGAGAGTGTGTGAGAGACAGAGTGTGTGTGAGTGAGAGAGACCGTGTGTGTGAGAGAGAGAGAGTGAGGTGATTCATTTTGGTAGGACTAATTTAAATGTGGATTACAGGGTCAAAGGTAGGGTTCTGAAGACTGTGGAGGAACAGAGAGATCTTGGGGTCCATATCCACAGATCTCTAAAGGTTGCCACTCAAGTGGATAGAGCTGTGAAGAAGGCATATAGTGTGTTAGCTTTTATTAACAGGGGGTTGGAGTTTAAGAGCCGTGGGGTTATGCTGCAACTGTACAGGACCTTGGTGAGACCGCATTTGGAATATTGCGTGCAGTTCTGGTCACCTCACTATAAGAAGGATGTGGAAGCGCTGGAAAGAGTGCAGAGGAGATTTACCAGGATGCTGCCTGGTTTGGAGTGTCGGTCTTATGAGGAAAGGTTGAGGGAGCTGGGGCTGTTCTCTCTGGAGCGGAGGAGATTGAGGGGAGACTTAATAGAGGTTTATAAAATGATGAAGGGGATAGATCGAGTGAACGTTCAAAGACTATTTCCTCGGGTGGATGGAGCTATTACAAGGGGGCATAACTATAGGGTTCATGGTGGGAGATATAGGAAGGATATCAGAGGTAGGTTCTTCACGCAGAGAGTGGTTGGGGTGTGGAATGGACTGCCTGCAGTGATAGTGGAGTCAGACACTTTAGGAACATTTAAGCGGTTATTGGATAGGCACATGGAGCACACCAGGATGGTAGGGAGTGGGATAGCTTGATCTTGGTTTCAGATGAAGGTCGGCACAACATCGTGGGCCGAAGGGCCTGTTCTGTGCTGTAATGTTCTATGTTCTATGTGTGTGAGAGAGAGTGTGTGTGTGAGAGAGACAGAGTGTGTGTGAGAGGTGTGTGTGTGAGAGAGACTGTGTGTGAGAGAGGGTGTGTGTGTGTGTGTGAGAGAGAGAGTGTCTGTGTGTGTGTGAGAGAGAGAGTGTCTGTGTGTGAGAGAGAGCGAGTGTGTGTGTGAGAGAGTGTGTGTGTGTGTGAGAGAGTGTGTGAGAGACAGTGTGTGTGAGTGAGAGAGACCGTGTGTGTGAGAGAGAGAGAGTGTGTGTGAGAGAGAGGGCGTGTGTGAGAGAGTGTGTGTGTGTGAGAGAGTGTGTGTGTGTGTGAGAGAGTGTGTGTGTGAGAGAGTGTGTGCGAGAGAGAGTGTGTGCGAGAGAGCGTGTGCGTGAGAGAGAGTCTGTCTGTGTGAGAGAGAGAGAGTGTGTGCGAGAGAAAGAGTGTGTGTGTGAGAGAGTGTGTGTGTGAGAGTGTATGTGTGAGAGAGTGAGTGTATGTGAGTGAGAGACTGTGTGCATGTGTGTGAGAGTGTGTCAGTGAGAGAGAATGCATGGGTGAGAGTGTGTGAGCGTGAAAGTGTGTGAGAGAATGTGTGTGAGAGAGAAAGTG
>NW_027590585.1:92500-110000 GCF_964213995.1 Mustelus asterias
GAGAGAGAATGTGTGTGAGAGAGAGACTGTGTGTGTGAGAAAGAGTGTGTGTGTGAGAGAGAGTGTGTGTGAGAGACAGAGTATGTGAGAGAGAGTGTGTGAGAGAATGTGTGAGAGAGAGAGTGTATGTGAGAGAGGGAGTGTGTGAGAGAGTGAGTGTGTGTGAGAGAGTGAGTGTGTGTGAGAGAGAGTGTGTGTGAGAGAAAGTGTGTGAGAGAGAAAGTGTGTGAGAGAGTGTGTGAGAGAATGTGCGAGGGAGAGTGTGTGTGTGAGAGAATGTGAGTGAGAGAGTGTGTTGGAGAGAGTGCGTTTGAGAGAATGTGTGTGTGTGAGAGAGAGTGTGTGTTTGTGAGAGAGAGAGAGTGTGTGAGAGAGAGAGTGTGTGAGAGAGAGCACCCTCAACACATTTCAAAACTACACTGATTTCCACTTGAATGAATAACTTCTCCACCCCAACACTATCCCGTCATTCTCGATAAGCCCATGCTGCCCGTGTTCTGTGATAAATTACACGCAAGTGAAAAGATGATTTTAAATAGTGGGGTTACATTTGCCACCCCCCAATCTGTAGGAACTGCTCCAGAGTCTATAGAATTTTGGAAGATGACCAGCAATGCATCCAATATTTCCAGCGCCACTTCCTTTAATACTCTGGGATGTAGATTTTCAGGCCCTGGGGCTTTGTCAGCCTTTAACCCCATTCATTCCCCCAGCACCATTTTCTTACTAATACCGATTTCCTTCAATTCAATTCCACACTCTCACTAAACGATTGGTTCCCTAACATTTCTGCCAGGTTATTTGTGCCTCTTTTGTGAAGACAGAACCAAAGTATATGTTCAATTCTTCTGCCATTTCTTTGCTCCCCATTATAATTTTCCCGGAGAGATGGAGAGAGGCAGAGTCACTGAGAGATAGGGATGAGATAGTAATGCAGAGAGTAACAGTGAGATATTCAGGTGTGCAAGCAGCTAATAGTGGGGTACAACAAGGATCACTCCAAAGCCACAGATATTGCCTCATGTTGCCGCTGTCGCCATTTACCTTAAATCAGCATCCTCTGCTTTCCAAGCTTTCCCCCAATGTGCCGATTATCTCAAAGCCGATCCTCTCAGTCCTGGGACATCAGTGCAGGAGTTCCTCAGGGTGAGTGTCCGAGGCCCCAACCATCTTCAGCTGCTCCATCACTGACCTTCCCTCCATAGGTGAGATGTTCGCTGATGATCGCAGCATTCACAACTCCTCAGATTGTGAAATAGTCAATGCCGGAATACTGAGCAGGACAGGCAGCATCTGTGTAAAGAGAAGCAGATTTTGGGACTGGGGGACTGAGAGACAGGAAGATAGTGAAACACACACAAACTCACTGACAACAAACGCAGTGATGCACAGACACACACACACAGATACACGCACAGTCTCACACACACACACACACACAGTCTCACACACAGACAGACACACAGATAGAGAAAGCTCCCACAGTCTCACTCACAATGTGAAACTATTAAAATTGGGGTTGTTCTGGGAGCCAGAATGAAAGGAAAACAGATATCGGAGGATGGTGGGACAGGAGGAGCTGGGGAAGGCCCATAGGCATGGTGGCACAGTGGTTAGCACTGCTGCCTCACAGTGCCAGGGGCCCGGGTTCAATTCCAGCCTTGGGTGACTGTCTGTGTAGAATTTCCACGTTCTCCCCGATTCTGCATGGCTTTCCTCCGGGTGTTCCGGTTTCCTCCCACAGTTCAAAGATGTCGAGGTTAGGTGGACTGGCCATGCTCAATTGCCCCTTAGAATGTTTAGATGAGGTGGATTGGCCATGGTAAATGTGTGGGGCTATGGGGAATGGGTAGGGGAAAGGGTGTGGCTCAGATACTCTGTCAGAGATTCGGTGCAGACTCGATGGGCTGAATGGCCTCCTTCTGCACTGGGATTCTATGGTTCAACCAGTTTCCATTATTCTCCTGAAAACTTTCAAATAATCAGCCGCTGATCCTTCGAAAAACCGGGGAATACAATCCTCGTTTGTGTTATTTTACCACCTTGTGATTTAACCCTTGCTGTCCTGGTATCATTCTGGTAAATCTACACTGTACACAAATGGGTGGAGCGGTGCCACATAGGAGGTTAGTGCGCTAAATTAAAGTGCATGGGATTGTGGGAATATAATGGCACGGATTGAGAATTGGTTCACAGACAGGGAACAGTGAGTAGGAAGAAATGAATCTTTTTCTAAGTAACAGGCAGTGACGAGTGGGGTCCCGCAGGGGTCAGTTCTTGGGTCCCAGCTATTCACAAAACACATCAGTGATTTGGATGAGGGAACCAAACGTAATATTCTCAAGTTTGCTGATGAGACGAAACTTGGTGGGAATGTGAGTGATGGGGAGGATGTGAAGAGGCTTCGGGGTGATTTAGACAAGTTGAGTGAGTGGGGAAATACATGGCAGATGCAGAATAATGTGGATAAATGTGACGTTATCCACTTTGGACGGAGGAAGAGAATGGCAGAGTATTAGTTGAATGGTGATAGATTGGGAAATGTTGTACAAAGGGACCTGGGTATCTGAGAACACCAGTCACTGAAAGCAAGCATGCAGCTACAGCAAGCAGTTAGGAAGACCAATGGGATGTTGTCCTTCATTGCAAGAGGGTTCGAGTAGAAGAGCAAGGATGTCTTACTGCAGCTGGACAGAGCCTCGGTGAGACCACACCTGGAGTCTTGTGTACAGTGTTCCTCTCCTTATCTGAGGAAGGATGTACTTGCCACAGAGGGAGAGCAGTGAATGTTCACCAGACTGATTTCTGGGATGGCAGCATTGATGTCTGAGGGGAGATTGGGTCGGCTGGGCCTGTATTCACTGGAATGTAGAAGAGTGAGCGGGGATCTAATTGAAAGGTATAAAATTCTGACAGTACTGGACAGGCTGGAACTGCTCACACACAGATAGAGAACACTCCCACAGTCTCACTCACAATGTGAAACTATTAAAATTGGGGTTGTTCTGGGAGCCAGAATGAAAGGATATCAGATATCGGAGGATGGTGGGACAACAGGAGCTGGGGAAGGCCCATAGGCACAAATTAACACGGTGAAGTTTGGACCCTGTGGGGTGACAGTTGTCTGAATACAGATTCTATCTTATTGTAACATTCGGTACCACATGTACTGAGCTCACCAGCATTTGCAGAAGCCATTATATAAAGACCGTTCTGTCTGTATTGTGTGAATCCAATCTTGAAATTTGCACTCATGTTGCTAATTCTGCCAAGACAGAAACAGAAAGAGTGTTTGAATTCTCCGTGATTCGACCCCTTAACGATATTGGGCAATTTAACATGGCCAATCCAGCTAACTTGCACATCTTTGGATTCTAAGGGGCAATTTACCCTGGCCAATCCAGCTAACCTTGGCATGTTTGGAGTGTGGTAGGTAACCGGGGTACCCGGAGGAATCCCACGCAGACACGGGAAGAATGTGGAGACTCAGAGAGACAGTCACTCAGGGCTGGAATTGAACCCGGGCCCCTGGCACTGAGAGGCAGCAGTGCTAACCATGGTGCCACCTTGCCTATGGGCCGTCCCCAGCTCCTCCTGTCCCACCATTCTCCGATATCAGTTTTTCTGTAATTAAGGTTCCCAAAGCATGCCCATGCTGTCAGACCTGCTGAGATTTTGCAGCATTTTCTGTTTTTGTTTCAGTTTTAAGTTTAGGTTTACTTATTAGTGTCACAAGTAGGCTTACATTAACACTGCAACGAAGTTACTGTGAAAATCCCCAAGTCGCCACACTCCGGCACCTGTTCGGCTACACTGAGGGAGAATTTAACATGGCCAACGCACCCTAACCATCGTGTCTTTCAGACTGTGGGAGGAAAGTGGAGCGCCCGGAGGAAACCCACGCAGATACGGGGAGAATGTACAGACTCCGCACAGACAGTGAACAAGCCGTGAATCGAACCCGGGTCCCTGGTGCTCTGAGGCAACAGTGCTAACCTCTGTGCCACCCACTGCAAACACAACACACAGAGTAAAATCCCCTCTGCTCTGTCCAAGGAATTTTTAATTGCAGATTTTTAGATTGACTTTAAGGAAAAACAGAACTCACTGTGAAAATCCCCCAAGTCGCCACACTCCGGCACCTGTTCGGCTACACTGAGGGAGAATTTAGCACGGCCAATGCACCCTAACCATCGTGTCTTTCAGACTGTGGGAGGAAAGTGGAGCAGCCGGAGGAAACCCACGCAGACACGGGGAGAATGTGCAAACTCAAAACACACAGTCATCCGAGGCTGGAATTGAACCCGGGTTCCTGACGCTGTGAGGCAGCAGTGCCAACCACTGTGCCATTGTACCACCCTGCTCTGAAAACACTTCCAACCCAAACACAACACACAGAGTAAAATCCCCTCTGCTCTGTCCAAGGAATTTTTAAATGCAGATTTTTAGATTGACTTTTTAGGAAAAACAGAACTCAAATTGCTCAGCATCCCAGTGTGGACTCTTGTTTATTTCAACCATGATCTCATCCCTGCAGATTCAAACATGAAGTTTAAGCTGTGGATACAGTTGTGTCTGTCTGTCTCAGAGTTTGTGTATTCAGTCTTTCACTGCCTTTTAAACTTATCTGAAGAATTTGAATGCTGGATGTTGCTTAATCATTCCTTTCTCTCAGCACATGGAACTGGTGAAACTTCAAGAGTCACAATCTAATGTCAGTAACAAAGAACTGTATCTTTATTCATCCATCATTTCCAATCTCTGAATAGATCACACACATTTCCAGAATGCAGGAAGCTCTCAATGGAAACTGCTTCCAATTATTCCCCAATACAATTGTTCACACTTTACTGTGAACTACATTCCACTGACATTCCCAAAGCAGCCACAGAAAAGTGACTGGTTATTTTAAACACTGAAACTGAACTATATTGACTTACGATTCACTCACATTGTACAGAAATGTTGCCCCTGTGGGATGACAGTTTGGGAGTAACATTGCAACATTAAGGTCCCCTGCGTATTGTGTTTGACAACATTTGCAGCATTTCCAAAATATCAGCGACATTGCTGTGTGTATTGTGTGAATACAGCTGTGAAATATCCACACATATTGAACTCCCACTGCTGCTGCCTTTTCATCATTTATAAACACACAAACTAGAAGCAGGAGGAGGCCATTCGGCCCTTCCAGCCTGCTCCAACATTCATTATGATCATGGCTGATCATCAAATTCAACATCCTGAACCCACTTTAGCCCCAAGAGCTCCATCCAATGACTGGGTAAAATTAGATCCCTCTTTGTTCTCACATTCAATCGATCGAACAGTGGATTCATCAAGTGTTTCGATGCAGAGAAAACCTCCCTCTACACTGTCCCCATCAAACACCCCCAGGACAGATACAGCACGGGGTTACATACAGAGTAAAGCTCCCTCTACACTGTCCCCCATCAAACACTCCCAGGACAGGTACAGCACGGAGTTAGATACAGAGTAAAGTTCCTTCTAGACTGCCCCCATCAAACACTCCCAGGACAAATACAGCATGGGGTTCGATACAGAGTAAAGCTCCCTCTCCACTGTCCCCATCAAACACTCCCAGGACAGGTACAGCACGGGGTTAGGTACAGAGTAAAGCTTCCTCTACACTGTCCCCATCAAACACTCCCAGGACAGATACAGCACGGGGTTAGATACAGAGTAAAGGACCCTCTACACTGTCCCCATCAAACACTCCCAAGACAGGTACAGCAAGCACAGCACGGGGTTAGGTACAGAATAAAGCTTCCTCTACACTGTCCCCATCAAACACTCCCAGGACAGGTACAGCACGGGGTTAGGTACAGAATAAAGCTTCCTCTACACTGTCCCCATCAAACACTCCCAGGACAGGTACAGCACGGGGTTAGATACAGAGTAAAGCTCCCTCCATACTGTCCCCATCAAACACTCCCAGGACAGATACAGCACAGAGTTAGATACAGAGTAAAGTTCCTTCTAGCCTGCCCCCATCAAACACTCCCAGGACAGATACAGCACGGGGTTCGATACAGAGTAAAGCTCCCTCTACACTGTCCCCATCCAACACACCCAGGACAGATACAGCACGGGGTGAGATACAGTGTAAAGCTCCCTCTACTCTGTCCCCATCAAACACTCCCAGGACAGATACAGCACGGAGTTAGATACAGAGTAAAGTTCCTTCTAGCCTGCCCCCATCAAACACTCCCAGGACAGATACAGCACGGGGTTCGATACAGAGTAAAGCTCCCTCTACACTGTCCCCATCCAACACACCCAGGACAGATACAGCACGGGGTTAGATACAGTGTAAAGCTCCCTCTACTCTGTCCCCATCAAACACTCCCAGGACAGGTACAGCACGGGGTTAGATACAGAGTAACGCTCACTTAACACTGTCCCCATCAAACAGTCCCAGAACAGATACAGCACGGGGTTAGATATAGAGTAAAGCACCCTCTGCACTGTCCCCAACAAACTCGCCCAGGACAGGTACAGCACGGGTTAGATACAGAGTAAAGCTCCTTCGATACTGTCCCCATCAAACACTCCCAGAACAGGGACAGCATGGGTTAGATACAGAGTAAAGCTCCCTCTGCACTGTCCCCATCAAACACTCCAAGAACAGATACAGCACGGGGTGAGATACAGAGTAAAGCTCCCTCTACAATATCCCCATCAGACAAACCAAGGACAGGTACAGCACGGGATTAGATACAGAGTAAATCTCCCTCTACACTGTCCCCATCAAACACTCCCAGAACAGATACAGCACGGGGTGAGATACAGAGTGAAGCTCCCTCGACACTGTCCCCATCAAACACTCCCAGGAGAGATACAGCAAGTGGTTAGATATAGAGTAAAGCGCCCACTTCACTGTCCTCATCAAACACTCCCAGGATAGATACAGCACAGGGTTAGATACAGAGTAAAGCTCCCTCTACACTATCCCCATCAAACACTCCCAGGACAGATACAGCACGGGGTTAGACACAGAGTAAAGCTCCCTCCATACTGTCCCCATCAAACACACCCAGGACAGGTACAGCACGGGGATAGATACAGCTCAAATCTTCCTCTACATTTTGCCCCATCATTGTGTGTGTGTGTGTGTGTGAGAGAGAATGTGTGTGTGTGTGTGTGAGAGAGAGAGTGTATCTGTATGTGTGTGTGAGAGAGATTGTGTGAGAGAGAGAGTGTGTGCGAGAGAGAGAGAGTGTGTGAGAGAGACTGTGTGTGTGAGAGAGTGTGTGTGAGAGTGAGAGAGAGAGTGTGTGTGAGAGAGAGTGTGTGTGAGAGTGAGAGAGAGAGTGTGTGTGAGAGAGAGTGTGTGTGAGAGTGAGAGAGAGAGAGTGTGTGTGAGAGAGAGTGTGTGTGAGAGTGAGAGAGAGAGTGTGTGTGAGAGAGAGTGTGTGTGAGAGTGAGAGAGAGAGTGTGTGTGAGAGAGAGTGTGTGTGAGAGTGAGAGAGAGAGTGTGTGAGAGAGTGAGAGAGAGAGAGTGTGTGTGAGAGAATGTGTGTGTGAGAGAGAGTGTGTGTGCGAGAGAGAGTGTGTCAGAAAGTGTGTGTGTGTGAGAGAGAGAACGTGTGCGAGAGAGAGAGTGAGTGCGAGAGAGAGAACGTGTGCGAGAGAGAGAGTGTGTGTGTGTGAGAGAGTGTGTGTGTGTGAGAGAGTGTGTGTGTGTGAGAGAGAGTGTGTGCGAGAGAGAGAGTGTGTGTGTGAGAGAGCGTGTGCGAGAGAGAGAGTGTGTGTGTGAGAGAGCGTGTGCGTGAGAGAGAGTGTGTGTGTGTGAGAGTGTGTGTGTGAGAAAGAGACTGTGCGAGAGAGTGTGTGAGAGAGAGCGCGTGTGCGTGAGAGAGAGCGTGTGCGTGAGAGAGTGTGTGTGTGTGAGAGAGCGTGTGCGTGAGAGAGAGTGTGTGTGTGTGAGAGAGTGTGTGTGTGAGAAAGAGACTGTGCGAGAGAGTGTGTGAGAGAGAGCGCGTGTGCGTGAGAGAGCGTGTGCGTGAGAGAGTGTGTGTGTGAGAGAGAGTGTGTGTGTGAGAGAGAGTGTGCGAGAGAGAGAGTGTGTGTGTGAGAGAGCGTGTGCGTGAGAGAGAGTGTGTGTGTGTGAGAGAGTGTGTGTGTGAGAAAGAGACTGTGCGAGAGAGTGTGTGAGAGAGAGCGCGTGTGCGTGAGAGAGAGCGTGTGCGTGAGAGAGTGTGTGTGTGTGAGAGAGAGTGTGCGAGAGAGAGAGTGTGTGTGTGAGAGAGAGTGTGCGAGAGAGAGAGTGTGTGTGTGAGAGAGAGAGTGTGTGTGTGAGAGAGAGTGTGCGAGAGAGAGAGTGTGTGTGTGAGAGAGCGTGTGCGTGAGAGAGAGTGTGCGTGAGAGAGTGCGTGTGTGTGTGTGAGAGAGAGAGTGTGTGCGAGAGAGAGTGAGTGTATGCGAGAGAGAGAGCATGTGCGAGAGAGAGAGCGTGTGCGTGAGAGAGAGCGTGTACGTGAGAGAGAGCGTGTACGTGAGAGAGAGCGTGTACGTGAGAGAGAGCGTGTACGTGAGAGAGAGTGTGTATGTGAGAGTGTGTGTGTGTGTGTGAGAGAGTACATGTTTGAGAGAGAGTGTATGTGTGAGAGAGTGAGTGTTTGTGTGTGAGAGGGGAGTGTATGTGTGTCAGAGAGTGAGTGTTTGTGTGAGAGAGTGAGTGTATGTGTGTGAGAGAGTGAGTGTATGTGTGTGTGAGAGACTGAGTGTATGTGTGTGAGAGTGTGTCAGTGAGAGAGAATGCATGGGTGAGAGTGTGTAAGCGTGAAAGTGTGTGTGAGAGAATGTGTGTGAGAGAGAAAGTGTGTGTGACAGAGAGAAAGAGCGTGTGTGTGAGAGAGTGCGTAAGAGATAGTGTATGTGTGTGTGAGAGACAGAGAGAGCATGTGTGTGTGTGTGTGTGTGTGTGTGTGAGAGTGTGTAAGGAGAGCGTGTGTGTGACCTGATCTTCCTCGAAAGTCTATCAGTAACTGAAACACGGGATTAGATGCAAAGTAAAGCTCCCTCTACACTGTCCCCATCAAACACACACAGGACTGGTACAGCACGGGGTTAGATACAGCGTAAAGCTCCCTCTACACTGTCCCCATCAAACACTCCCAGGACAGGTACGGCACGGGGTTAGATACAGAGTAAAGCTCCCTCTACACTGTCCCCATCAAACACTCCCAGGACAGGTACAGCACGGGGTTAGATACAGATAAAGCTCCCTCTACACTGTCACTATCAAATAACTATCAAGTCTCCACATCATGACGATCAAACATTCCAATGACAGATACAGCATGGGGATAGATACAGGGAAAAGCTGCCACACATCAAACACACCCAGGACAGGTACAGCATCGGGTGAGATACAGAGAGAGAGTGTGTGTGTGTGTGAGAGAGAGTGTGTGTGCGTGTGTGAGATAGTATGTGTGTGTCTGAGAGTGTGTGTGTGTGAGAGAGAGTGTGTGTGTGTGAGAGAGTGTGTGTGCGTGTGTGAGATAGTATGTGTGTGTCTGAGAGTGTGAGAGAGTGTGTGTGTGTGAGAGAGAGTGTGTGTGTGTGAGAGAGAGAGCGTGTGTGTGTGAGAGAGAGAGAGCGTGTGTGTGTGTGAGATTATGTGTGTGTCTGAGAGTGTGTAAGAGAGGGTGTGTGTGTGAGCTGATCTTTTTCTACAGTCTATCAGTAACTGCAACACTATATTCTGCACCCTTTCCTCTCCTTCTCCCTGTGTACTCTATGTACAGAATGTTTTGTCTGGATAGCGCACAAGAAACAATACTTTTCACTGCATCCCAACACAAATCAATCAAATCAAATCAAATTACCACGGTGAAGTTTGGACCCTGTGGGGTGACAGGTGTCTGAATACAGATTCTATCTTATTGTAACATTCAGGTACCACGTGTACTGAGCTCACCAGCGTTCTGTCTGTGTTGTGTGAATCCAGTCTTGAAATTTGCACTCATGTTGCTAATTCTGCCAAGACAGAAACAGAAAGAGTGTTTGAATTCTCCGTGATTAGACCCCTTAACGATAAACAACATGGTGGATGAGAGGGATAGAGAGAGAGAGGAAGAGAGAGAGAGAGAGAGATGGAGTGATGCAGAGTAACAGAGAGGTAGGGAGAGGGAGCAATGCAGAGAGTAACAGTTAGACAGTGAGGAATAGAGATTAATTCAGATGGATAGTGAGTGTCAGGGGAGTCCAAGACGCTACATAAGCAAGGTAAAGATTTGAAAATGGAGGAGTGTTTCTTACCCACTTTTAAAAGACAATCCACACTCACACCAGTCACATTTCACACTCTCTGCTCAGTCCTGTGTTGGGGGGTGTTGAGTGTGGGATCAGTGTTTGCTTTTCTCAAACCGCACTGATATTCCCAACAAGGGCAAGAGGTTTCAGTGTTTAAAAATGTAAACATTTAAAAACAAAAGCAGACAGAATTTGGTTCAATCTCACGGGATCCAGGGTGAGTTAGCCAAATGGATATAAAATAGGCTTGATGACAGAAGACAGAGGGTGGTTGTAGAGGGTTGTTTTTTTGGTCAAACTGGAGGCCTGTGACCAGCGGGGTGCCTCAGGGATCGGTGCTGGGTCCACTGTTATTTGTCATTTATATTAATGATTTGGATGAGAATATAGGGGGCATGGTTTGTAAGTTTACAGTTGACACCAAGATTTGTGGCATAGTGGACAGTGAAGAAGGTTATCTCGGGTTGCAATGGGATCTTGATCAATTGGGCCAGTGGGCTGTTGAATGGCAGATGGAGTTTAATTTAGATAAATGCAAGGTGATACATTTTGGTGGATCGAACCAACACAGGACTTACTCAGTTAATGGTAGGGTGTTGGTGAGAGTTACAGAACAAAGGGATCTCGGGGTACAGATTGATAGCTCCTTGAAAGTGGGGTCACAGGTGGATATAGTGGTGAAGAAGGCATTCCACATGCTTGGTTTCATTGGTCAGAACATGGAATACAGGAGTTGGGACGTCTTGTTGGAGTTGTACAAGACATTGGTAAGACCACACTTGGAATGCTGTGTATTGTTCTGGTCACCCTTATAGAAAGGAGATGATTAAGCTGGAAAGTGTGCAGAAAAGAATTACTGGGATGCCAAGGGGTCCTGATGGTTTGAGTTATAATGAGAGGCTGGATACTCTGGGACTTTTTTTCCCTTGAGTTGGCTTAGTGGTGTTCTTATAGAGGTCTCTAAAATAATGAGGGCATGGATATAGCAGCTTTATAGAACCTTAGTTAGGCCGCACTTGGAATATAGTGTTCAATTCTGATCGACACACGACCAGAAAGATGTGGAGAATTTGGAGAGGGTTCAGAAAAGATTTACCAGGATGTTGCCTGGTATGGAGGGCATTAGCTCTGAGGAGAGATTGGAGAAACTTGGTTTGTTCTCACTGGAACGACGGAGGTTGAGGGATGACCTGATAGAATTCTACCAGATTATGAGGGGCATGGACAGAGTGGATAGTCAGAAGCTTTTTACCAGGGTGGAAGATTCAAAATCTAGGGGGCATAGGTTTAAGGTGTGAGGGGCAAGGTTTAAAGGAGATGTACAAGGCAAGTTTTGTTACACAGAGGGTGGTGGGTGCCTGGAACTCGCTGCCGGGGGAGGTAGTGGAAGCAGATACGATAGTGAGTTTTACGGAACGTCTGGACAAATACATGAATAGGATGGGAATAGAGGGATATGGTCCCCGGAAGGGTAGGGGGTTTTAGATCAGTCGGGCAGCATGGTTGGTGCAGGCTTGGAGGGCCGAAGGGCCTGTTCCTGTGCTGTAATTCTCTTTGTTCTTTGATAAGCTCGTCAACATCTTTTCCAAAAGGGAGGGGAGTCTAAAACTAGAAGACACAGGTTTAAGGTGAGAGGGGAGAGGGTCCAGAGGGCAATTCTTTTCACACATAGGGTGGTGAGGGATTGGAACAAGCTGCCAGAGGTCGTAGTAGAAGCGGACACAATTTTATATTTTAAAAAGCATTTAGACAGTTATTCTGGTAAGATTGGTGTGGAGGGATTTGGGCCAAACGCAAGGCATTTGATACGAGCTTAATGGTAAAAACTGGGTGGCAGGGAAAAGTTGGGCCAAAGGGCCCATTTGTATCTGAGCTCTGTTTTCTGCCCGGAAACCATTTCTCAATCCATCCCAGTATTTTCCAAATTTGTGGATTGGACACAGTAAATTGCCGTTTCCTGTCCAAAGCTGTGTTGGTTCGGTGGATTAAGGTAAATGTGTGGGGTTACGGGGATAGGGCTGGGTCAAGGGCCTTGGTAAGATACTGTGTCAGAGAGTCAGTACAGACTCGATGGGCTGAATGGTCTCCTTCTGCACTGCAGGGATTCTGTGACTCTACTATTAAGATCCCTTTGTCATTTGAAGCTTCCAGCTAAAATGCTGACAATGCTGCCTATTTCTGTGCACTTTGGCAAACGTTCTGTCTCATCACCGGGCGACACGGTGGCACAGTGGTTAGCACTGCTGACTCACAGCGCCAGGGATCTGGGTTCGATTCCCCGCCTCGAGTGACTGTCTGTGTGGAGTTTGCACGTTTGCTAAATTGCCCCTTAGTGTCAGGGGGATTCGGGCCTGGGTGGGATTATTGTCGGGGCAGGCTTGTTGGGCTGAATGGCCTCATTCTGCAGTGTAGGAATTCTAGGACTCTTGGATCTTAAATGGTTGATAAATAGTGAAACTGAGACACAAACTGGGGCTTGGCAGCAGCAGACAGAATGGGAATCATTGCATCCTGCAGGGATTTTTATTACAGAATCAATTTCAGAAAATTTACAGCTCAAAATTCACAGAAGCAAAGTGTGGGATTGCAAACTTGGAATGATTAGCCTAGGACTAAAGTTTAAAAGCTACAGATTGACATTCAGAAACAAGAGATGGCCTCACATCTTCAATTCTGTGATTGTCTGGCATCTCCTGCTCTGAATATTACAAAATCTCTGCCCCCTTCATGCGTCTGGAGACTTTGAAAGTTACGCAGACATTGGTTTATCTCAAGGCATCTCCTGTGAAATACTCAACTTCTGCAAAGAGACACAATCTAATTGACACTTTCTGAATCTCCTTTCAAACAACCTCCCAACCCCACTGTGCAGGATGCAGGAATGTCACCTTTTGTCACATTCCCCAACACAATTGTTGACACGTTTTCGGGACAGGAAAAGTAGATTCAACTGACAGATTCTGAGCCCCAGGTTGAATCTTTAAGATGTAAAAATGAACTGAAAGCCCAGGTCTCTCTGTTCCTGCATCCATTTTAACATTGACCCATTGATTTTAAATTGCTTCTCCTGTGTGTAAAATACCATCTATCAACTTCAGGTTTGAACATTAATAAGCGACTGAGCATCAACTGTGAATTATAGAAGGTAGTTCCAAACTAATATCACACCTGGTGTGGCAAAGTGTTCCTGAATTTCACTCCAAAAAGTCTAAAACCCTAAACATTGTCTAAAATCCAATGTCCCCCAAGTCCTGTCCCCATCAAACACTCCCAGGACAGGTACAGCACAGGGTTAGGTACAGAGTATAGCTCCCTCGACACTGTCCCCATTAAACACTCCCAGGACAAATACAGCACGGGGTTCAATACAGAGTAAAGGTCCCTCGACACTGTCTCCATCAAACACTCGCAGGACAGGGACAGCACGGAGTTCGATACAGAGTAAAGCTCCCTCTCCACTATCCCCATAAAACACTTCCAGGAGAGATACAGCATGGGGTTAGATACAGAGCAAAACTCCCTCTACACTGTCCCCCATCAAACACACCCAGGACAGGTTCAGCACGTGTTTAGATAGAGTGAAGCTCCCTATACACTGTCCCCATCAAACACTCCCAGGACAGGTACAGCACGGGGTTAGATACAGAGTAAAGCTCCCTCTATACTGTCCCCCATCAAACACTCCCAGGACAGGTACAGCACGGGGTTCGATACAGAGTAAAGCTCCCTCTCCACTGTCCCCATAAAACACTTCCAGGAGAGATACAGCACGGGGTTAGATACAGAGCAAAGCTCCCTCTACACTGTCCCCCATCAAACACACCCAGGACAGGTACAGCACATGTTTAGATACAGAGTGAAGCTCCCTATACACTGTCCCCATCAAACACTCCCAGGACAGGTACAGCACATGTTTAGATACAGAGTAAAGCTCCCTCTACACTGTCCCCCATCAAACACTCCCAGGACAGGTTCAGCACGTGTTTAGATACAGAGTGAAGCTCCCTCGACACTGTCCCCATCAAACACACCGAGGACAGGTACAGCACGGGTTTAGATACAGAGTGAAGCTCCCTATACAGTGTCACTATAAAATAATCCAATGACAGATACAGCATGGTGCTAGATTAAAGGAAAAGCTGCCTCCACATTGTGCACATCAAACACACCCAGGACAGGTACAGCACGGGGTTAGATACAGCTGAAATCTTCCTCTACATTTTGCCCATCATTGTGTGTGTGAGAGAATGTGTGTGTGAGAGAGAGAGAGTGTGTGTGAGAGAGAGAGAGTGTGTGTGTGAGAGAGAGAGAGAGTGTGTGTGTGTGTGTGAGAGAGAGTGTGTGTGCGAGAGAGAGTGTGTGTGTGAGAGAGAGTGTGTGTGAGAGAGAGAGGTGTGTGTGTGAGAGAGACTGTGTGTGAGAGAGAGAGGTGTGTGTGTGAGAGAGACTGTGTGTGAGAGAGTGTGTGTGTGTGTGTGTGAGAGAGAGAGTGTCTGTGTGTGAGAGAGAGCGAGTGTGTGTGTGAGAGAGTGTGTGTGTGTGTGTGAGAGAGTGTGTGAGAGACAGAGTGTGTGTGAGTGAGAGAGACCGTGTGTGTGAGAGAGAGAGAGTGAGGTGATTCATTTTGGTAGGACTAATTTAAATGTGGATTACAGGGTCAAAGGTAGGGTTCTGAAGACTGTGGAGGAACAGAGAGATCTTGGGGTCCATATCCACAGATCTCTAAAGGTTGCCACTCAAGTGGATAGAGCTGTGAAGAAGGCATATAGTGTGTTAGCTTTTATTAACAGGGGGTTGGAGTTTAAGAGCCGTGGGGTTATGCTGCAACTGTACAGGACCTTGGTGAGACCGCATTTGGAATATTGCGTGCAGTTCTGGTCACCTCACTATAAGAAGGATGTGGAAGCGCTGGAAAGAGTGCAGAGGAGATTTACCAGGATGCTGCCTGGTTTGGAGTGTCGGTCTTATGAGGAAAGGTTGAGGGAGCTGGGGCTGTTCTCTCTGGAGCGGAGGAGATTGAGGGGAGACTTAATAGAGGTTTATAAAATGATGAAGGGGATAGATCGAGTGAACGTTCAAAGACTATTTCCTCGGGTGGATGGAGCTATTACAAGGGGGCATAACTATAGGGTTCATGGTGGGAGATATAGGAAGGATATCAGAGGTAGGTTCTTCACGCAGAGAGTGGTTGGGGTGTGGAATGGACTGCCTGCAGTGATAGTGGAGTCAGACACTTTAGGAACATTTAAGCGGTTATTGGATAGGCACATGGAGCACACCAGGATGGTAGGGAGTGGGATAGCTTGATCTTGGTTTCAGATGAAGGTCGGCACAACATCGTGGGCCGAAGGGCCTGTTCTGTGCTGTAATGTTCTATGTTCTATGTGTGTGAGAGAGAGTGTGTGTGTGAGAGAGACAGAGTGTGTGTGAGAGGTGTGTGTGTGAGAGAGACTGTGTGTGAGAGAGGGTGTGTGTGTGTGTGTGAGAGAGAGAGTGTCTGTGTGTGTGTGAGAGAGAGAGTGTCTGTGTGTGAGAGAGAGCGAGTGTGTGTGTGAGAGAGTGTGTGTGTGTGTGAGAGAGTGTGTGAGAGACAGTGTGTGTGAGTGAGAGAGACCGTGTGTGTGAGAGAGAGAGAGTGTGTGTGAGAGAGAGGGCGTGTGTGAGAGAGTGTGTGTGTGTGAGAGAGTGTGTGTGTGTGTGAGAGAGTGTGTGTGTGAGAGAGTGTGTGCGAGAGAGAGTGTGTGCGAGAGAGCGTGTGCGTGAGAGAGAGTCTGTCTGTGTGAGAGAGAGAGAGTGTGTGCGAGAGAAAGAGTGTGTGTGTGAGAGAGTGTGTGTGTGAGAGTGTATGTGTGAGAGAGTGAGTGTATGTGAGTGAGAGACTGTGTGCATGTGTGTGAGAGTGTGTCAGTGAGAGAGAATGCATGGGTGAGAGTGTGTGAGCGTGAAAGTGTGTGAGAGAATGTGTGTGAGAGAGAAAGTGTGTGTGAGAGAGTCAGTGTATGTGAGTGAGAGACTGTGTGCATGTGTGTGAGAGTGTGTCAGTGAGAGAGAATGCATGGGTGAGAGTGTGTGAGCGTGAAAGTGTGTGTGAGAGAATGTGTGTGTGAGAGAATGTGTGAGAGAGAAAGCGTGTGTGACAGAGAGAAAGAGCATGTGTGTGAGTGAGAGAGTGCGTAAGAGATAGTGCATGTGTGTGTGAGAGACAGAGAGAGCATGTGTGTGTGTGTCTGAGAGTGTGGAAGGAGAGCGTGTGTGTGACCTGATCTTCCTCTACAGTCTATCAGTAACTGAAACACGGGATTAGATGCAAAGTAAAGCTCCCTCGACACTGTTCCCATCAAACACTCCCAGGAAAGGTACAGGTACAGCACAGAGTTTGATACAGAGTAAAGCTCTCTCTACACTGTTCCCATCAAACACTCCCAGGACAGGTACAGCATGGGTTAGATACAGAGTAAAGCTCTCTCTACACTGTTCCCATCAAACACTCCCAGGACAGGTACAGCATGGGTTAGATACAGAGTAAAGCTCCCTCTGCACTATCCCCATCAAACACTCCAAAGACAGATACAACAGGGGGTTAGATATAGAGTAAAGCTCCCTCTGCACTGTCCCCAACAAACACTCCCAGGACAGATACAACACGGGGTTAGATCCAGAGTAAATCTCCCTCTACACTGTCCCCATCAAACACTCCCAGGGCAGGGACAGCATGGGTTAGATACAGAGTAAAGCTCCCTCTACACTGTCCCCATCAAACAAACCAAGGACAGATACAACAGGGGGTTAGATATGGAGTAAAGCTCCCTCTACAATATCCCCATCAGACAAACCAAGGACAGGTACAGCACGGGGTGAGATACAGAGTAAAGCTCCCTCTTCACTGTCCCCATGAAACACTCCCATGACAGATACAGCAAGTGGTTAGATGTAGAGTAAAGCTCCCTCGACACTGTCCCCATCAAACACTCCTAGGACAGGTACAGCATGGGGTTAGATACAGAGTAAATCTACCTGAACACTGTCCCCATCAAACACTCCCGGAACAGACACAGCACAGGGTGAGATACAGATTAAATCTCCCTCGACACTGTCCCCATCAAACACTCCCAGGACAGTTACAGCACGGGGTTAGATACAGAGTAAATCTACCTCTACACTGTCCCCATCAAACACTCCCGGAACAGACACAGCACGGGGTGAGATACAGATTAAATCT
>NW_027590585.1:115000-120000 GCF_964213995.1 Mustelus asterias
TCAGATTGTGAAATAGTCAATGCCGGAATACTGAGCAGGACAGGCAGCATCTGTGTAAAGAGAAGCAGATTTTGGGACTGGGGGACTGAGAGACAGGAAGATAGTGAAACACACACAAACTCACTGACAACAAACGCAGTGATGCACAGACACACACACACAGATACACGCACAGTCTCACACACACACACACACAGTCTCACACACAGACAGACACACAGATAGAGAAAGCTCCCACAGTCTCACTCACAATGTGAAACTATTAAAATTGGGGTTGTTCTGGGAGCCAGAATGAAAGGAAAACAGATATCGGAGGATGGTGGGACAGGAGGAGCTGGGGAAGGCCCATAGGCATGGTGGCACAGTGGTTAGCACTGCTGCCTCACAGTGCCAGGGGCCCGGGTTCAATTCCAGCCTTGGGTGACTGTCTGTGTAGAATTTCCACGTTCTCCCCGATTCTGCATGGCTTTCCTCCGGGTGTTCCGGTTTCCTCCCACAGTTCAAAGATGTCGAGGTTAGGTGGACTGGCCATGCTCAATTGCCCCTTAGAATGTTTAGATGAGGTGGATTGGCCATGGTAAATGTGTGGGGCTATGGGGAATGGGTAGGGGAAAGGGTGTGGCTCAGATACTCTGTCAGAGATTCGGTGCAGACTCGATGGGCTGAATGGCCTCCTTCTGCACTGGGATTCTATGGTTCAACCAGTTTCCATTATTCTCCTGAAAACTTTCAAATAATCAGCCGCTGATCCTTCGAAAAACCGGGGAATACAATCCTCGTTTGTGTTATTTTACCACCTTGTGATTTAACCCTTGCTGTCCTGGTATCATTCTGGTAAATCTACACTGTACACAAATGGGTGGAGCGGTGCCACATAGGAGGTTAGTGCGCTAAATTAAAGTGCATGGGATTGTGGGAATATAATGGCACGGATTGAGAATTGGTTCACAGACAGGGAACAGTGAGTAGGAAGAAATGAATCTTTTTCTAAGTAACAGGCAGTGACGAGTGGGGTCCCGCAGGGGTCAGTTCTTGGGTCCCAGCTATTCACAAAACACATCAGTGATTTGGATGAGGGAACCAAACGTAATATTCTCAAGTTTGCTGATGAGACGAAACTTGGTGGGAATGTGAGTGATGGGGAGGATGTGAAGAGGCTTCGGGGTGATTTAGACAAGTTGAGTGATTTAGATACAGAGTGAAGCTCCCTCGACACTGTCCCCATCAAACACACCGAGGACAGGTACAGCACGGGTTTAGATACAGAGTGAAGCTCCCTATACAGTGTCACTATAAAATAATCCAATGACAGATACAGCATGGTGCTAGATTAAAGGAAAAGCTGCCTCCACATTGTGCACATCAAACACACCCAGGACAGGTACAGCACGGGGTTAGATACAGCTGAAATCTTCCTCTACATTTTGCCCATCATTGTGTGTGTGAGAGAATGTGTGTGTGAGAGAGAGAGAGTGTGTGTGAGAGAGAGAGAGTGTGTGTGTGAGAGAGAGAGAGAGTGTGTGTGTGTGTGTGAGAGAGAGTGTGTGTGCGAGAGAGAGTGTGTGTGTGAGAGAGAGTGTGTGTGAGAGAGAGAGGTGTGTGTGTGAGAGAGACTGTGTGTGAGAGAGAGAGGTGTGTGTGTGAGAGAGACTGTGTGTGAGAGAGTGTGTGTGTGTGTGTGTGAGAGAGAGAGTGTCTGTGTGTGAGAGAGAGCGAGTGTGTGTGTGAGAGAGTGTGTGTGTGTGTGTGAGAGAGTGTGTGAGAGACAGAGTGTGTGTGAGTGAGAGAGACCGTGTGTGTGAGAGAGAGAGAGTGAGGTGATTCATTTTGGTAGGACTAATTTAAATGTGGATTACAGGGTCAAAGGTAGGGTTCTGAAGACTGTGGAGGAACAGAGAGATCTTGGGGTCCATATCCACAGATCTCTAAAGGTTGCCACTCAAGTGGATAGAGCTGTGAAGAAGGCATATAGTGTGTTAGCTTTTATTAACAGGGGGTTGGAGTTTAAGAGCCGTGGGGTTATGCTGCAACTGTACAGGACCTTGGTGAGACCGCATTTGGAATATTGCGTGCAGTTCTGGTCACCTCACTATAAGAAGGATGTGGAAGCGCTGGAAAGAGTGCAGAGGAGATTTACCAGGATGCTGCCTGGTTTGGAGTGTCGGTCTTATGAGGAAAGGTTGAGGGAGCTGGGGCTGTTCTCTCTGGAGCGGAGGAGATTGAGGGGAGACTTAATAGAGGTTTATAAAATGATGAAGGGGATAGATCGAGTGAACGTTCAAAGACTATTTCCTCGGGTGGATGGAGCTATTACAAGGGGGCATAACTATAGGGTTCATGGTGGGAGATATAGGAAGGATATCAGAGGTAGGTTCTTCACGCAGAGAGTGGTTGGGGTGTGGAATGGACTGCCTGCAGTGATAGTGGAGTCAGACACTTTAGGAACATTTAAGCGGTTATTGGATAGGCACATGGAGCACACCAGGATGGTAGGGAGTGGGATAGCTTGATCTTGGTTTCAGATGAAGGTCGGCACAACATCGTGGGCCGAAGGGCCTGTTCTGTGCTGTAATGTTCTATGTTCTATGTGTGTGAGAGAGAGTGTGTGTGTGAGAGAGACAGAGTGTGTGTGAGAGGTGTGTGTGTGAGAGAGACTGTGTGTGAGAGAGGGTGTGTGTGTGTGTGTGAGAGAGAGAGTGTCTGTGTGTGTGTGAGAGAGAGAGTGTCTGTGTGTGAGAGAGAGCGAGTGTGTGTGTGAGAGAGTGTGTGTGTGTGTGAGAGAGTGTGTGAGAGACAGTGTGTGTGAGTGAGAGAGACCGTGTGTGTGAGAGAGAGAGAGTGTGTGTGAGAGAGAGGGCGTGTGTGAGAGAGTGTGTGTGTGTGAGAGAGTGTGTGTGTGTGTGAGAGAGTGTGTGTGTGAGAGAGTGTGTGCGAGAGAGAGTGTGTGCGAGAGAGCGTGTGCGTGAGAGAGAGTCTGTCTGTGTGAGAGAGAGAGAGTGTGTGCGAGAGAAAGAGTGTGTGTGTGAGAGAGTGTGTGTGTGAGAGTGTATGTGTGAGAGAGTGAGTGTATGTGAGTGAGAGACTGTGTGCATGTGTGTGAGAGTGTGTCAGTGAGAGAGAATGCATGGGTGAGAGTGTGTGAGCGTGAAAGTGTGTGAGAGAATGTGTGTGAGAGAGAAAGTGTGTGTGAGAGAGTCAGTGTATGTGAGTGAGAGACTGTGTGCATGTGTGTGAGAGTGTGTCAGTGAGAGAGAATGCATGGGTGAGAGTGTGTGAGCGTGAAAGTGTGTGTGAGAGAATGTGTGTGTGAGAGAATGTGTGAGAGAGAAAGCGTGTGTGACAGAGAGAAAGAGCATGTGTGTGAGTGAGAGAGTGCGTAAGAGATAGTGCATGTGTGTGTGAGAGACAGAGAGAGCATGTGTGTGTGTGTCTGAGAGTGTGGAAGGAGAGCGTGTGTGTGACCTGATCTTCCTCTACAGTCTATCAGTAACTGAAACACGGGATTAGATGCAAAGTAAAGCTCCCTCGACACTGTTCCCATCAAACACTCCCAGGAAAGGTACAGGTACAGCACAGAGTTTGATACAGAGTAAAGCTCTCTCTACACTGTTCCCATCAAACACTCCCAGGACAGGTACAGCATGGGTTAGATACAGAGTAAAGCTCTCTCTACACTGTTCCCATCAAACACTCCCAGGACAGGTACAGCATGGGTTAGATACAGAGTAAAGCTCCCTCTGCACTATCCCCATCAAACACTCCAAAGACAGATACAACAGGGGGTTAGATATAGAGTAAAGCTCCCTCTGCACTGTCCCCAACAAACACTCCCAGGACAGATACAACACGGGGTTAGATCCAGAGTAAATCTCCCTCTACACTGTCCCCATCAAACACTCCCAGGGCAGGGACAGCATGGGTTAGATACAGAGTAAAGCTCCCTCTACACTGTCCCCATCAAACAAACCAAGGACAGATACAACAGGGGGTTAGATATGGAGTAAAGCTCCCTCTACAATATCCCCATCAGACAAACCAAGGACAGGTACAGCACGGGGTGAGATACAGAGTAAAGCTCCCTCTTCACTGTCCCCATGAAACACTCCCATGACAGATACAGCAAGTGGTTAGATGTAGAGTAAAGCTCCCTCGACACTGTCCCCATCAAACACTCCTAGGACAGGTACAGCATGGGGTTAGATACAGAGTAAATCTACCTGAACACTGTCCCCATCAAACACTCCCGGAACAGACACAGCACAGGGTGAGATACAGATTAAATCTCCCTCGACACTGTCCCCATCAAACACTCCCAGGACAGTTACAGCACGGGGTTAGATACAGAGTAAATCTACCTCTACACTGTCCCCATCAAACACTCCCGGAACAGACACAGCACGGGGTGAGATACAGATTAAATCTCCCTCGACGCTGTCCCCATCAAACACTCCCAGGACAGGTACAGCACGGGGTTAGATACAGATTAAATCTCCCTCTACACTGTCCCCATCAAACTCGCCCAGCACAGGTACAGCACGGGATTAGATACAGAGTAAAGCTCCCTCGACACTGTCCCCATCAAACACACCCACAACAGATACAGCAAGTGGTTAGATACAGAGTAAAGCTCCCACTTCACTGTCCTCATCTAACACTCCCAGGACATATACAGCACAGGGTTAGATACAGAGTAAAGCTCCCTCTACACTATCCCCATCAAACACTCCCAGGACAGGTACAGCACGGGTTTAGATACAGAGTGAAGCTCCCTATACACTGTCCCCATCATATAATCCAATGACAGACACAGCATGGTGCTAAATTAAAGGAAAAGCTGCCTCCACATTATGCACATCAAACACACCCAGGACAGGTACAGCACGGGGTTAGATACAGCTGAAATCTTCCTCTACATTTTGCCCATCATTGTGTGTGTGAGAGAATGTGTGTGTGAGAGAGAGAGTGTGTGTGAGAGAAAGAGAGTGTGTGTGTGAGAGAGA
>NW_027590585.1:125000-170000 GCF_964213995.1 Mustelus asterias
CCATGGTAAATGTGTGGGGCTATGGGGAATGGGTAGGGGAAAGGGTGTGGCTCAGATACTCTGTCAGAGATTCGGTGCAGACTCGATGGGCTGAATGGCCTCCTTCTGCACTGGGATTCTATGGTTCAACCAGTTTCCATTATTCTCCTGAAAACTTTCAAATAATCAGCCGCTGATCCTTCGAAAAACCGGGGAATACAATCCTCGTTTGTGTTATTTTACCACCTTGTGATTTAACCCTTGCTGTCCTGGTATCATTCTGGTAAATCTACACTGTACACAAATGGGTGGAGCGGTGCCACATAGGAGGTTAGTGCGCTAAATTAAAGTGCATGGGATTGTGGGAATATAATGGCACGGATTGAGAATTGGTTCACAGACAGGGAACAGTGAGTAGGAAGAAATGAATCTTTTTCTAAGTAACAGGCAGTGACGAGTGGGGTCCCGCAGGGGTCAGTTCTTGGGTCCCAGCTATTCACAAAACACATCAGTGATTTGGATGAGGGAACCAAACGTAATATTCTCAAGTTTGCTGATGAGACGAAACTTGGTGGGAATGTGAGTGATGGGGAGGATGTGAAGAGGCTTCGGGGTGATTTAGACAAGTTGAGTGAGTGGGGAAATACATGGCAGATGCAGAATAATGTGGATAAATGTGACGTTATCCACTTTGGACGGAGGAAGAGAATGGCAGAGTATTAGTTGAATGGTGATAGATTGGGAAATGTTGTACAAAGGGACCTGGGTATCTGAGAACACCAGTCACTGAAAGCAAGCATGCAGCTACAGCAAGCAGTTAGGAAGACCAATGGGATGTTGTCCTTCATTGCAAGAGGGTTCGAGTAGAAGAGCAAGGATGTCTTACTGCAGCTGGACAGAGCCTCGGTGAGACCACACCTGGAGTCTTGTGTACAGTGTTCCTCTCCTTATCTGAGGAAGGATGTACTTGCCACAGAGGGAGAGCAGTGAATGTTCACCAGACTGATTTCTGGGATGGCAGCATTGATGTCTGAGGGGAGATTGGGTCGGCTGGGCCTGTATTCACTGGAATGTAGAAGAGTGAGCGGGGATCTAATTGAAAGGTATAAAATTCTGACAGTACTGGACAGGCTGGAACTGCTCACACACAGATAGAGAACACTCCCACAGTCTCACTCACAATGTGAAACTATTAAAATTGGGGTTGTTCTGGGAGCCAGAATGAAAGGATATCAGATATCGGAGGATGGTGGGACAACAGGAGCTGGGGAAGGCCCATAGGCACAAATTAACACGGTGAAGTTTGGACCCTGTGGGGTGACAGTTGTCTGAATACAGATTCTATCTTATTGTAACATTCGGTACCACATGTACTGAGCTCACCAGCATTTGCAGAAGCCATTATATAAAGACCGTTCTGTCTGTATTGTGTGAATCCAATCTTGAAATTTGCACTCATGTTGCTAATTCTGCCAAGACAGAAACAGAAAGAGTGTTTGAATTCTCCGTGATTCGACCCCTTAACGATATTGGGCAATTTAACATGGCCAATCCAGCTAACTTGCACATCTTTGGATTCTAAGGGGCAATTTACCCTGGCCAATCCAGCTAACCTTGGCATGTTTGGAGTGTGGTAGGTAACCGGGGTACCCGGAGGAATCCCACGCAGACACGGGAAGAATGTGGAGACTCAGAGAGACAGTCACTCAGGGCTGGAATTGAACCCGGGCCCCTGGCACTGAGAGGCAGCAGTGCTAACCATGGTGCCACCTTGCCTATGGGCCGTCCCCAGCTCCTCCTGTCCCACCATTCTCCGATATCAGTTTTTCTGTAATTAAGGTTCCCAAAGCATGCCCATGCTGTCAGACCTGCTGAGATTTTGCAGCATTTTCTGTTTTTGTTTCAGTTTTAAGTTTAGGTTTACTTATTAGTGTCACAAGTAGGCTTACATTAACACTGCAACGAAGTTACTGTGAAAATCCCCAAGTCGCCACACTCCGGCACCTGTTCGGCTACACTGAGGGAGAATTTAACATGGCCAACGCACCCTAACCATCGTGTCTTTCAGACTGTGGGAGGAAAGTGGAGCGCCCGGAGGAAACCCACGCAGATACGGGGAGAATGTACAGACTCCGCACAGACAGTGAACAAGCCGTGAATCGAACCCGGGTCCCTGGTGCTCTGAGGCAACAGTGCTAACCTCTGTGCCACCCACTGCAAACACAACACACAGAGTAAAATCCCCTCTGCTCTGTCCAAGGAATTTTTAATTGCAGATTTTTAGATTGACTTTAAGGAAAAACAGAACTCACTGTGAAAATCCCCCAAGTCGCCACACTCCGGCACCTGTTCGGCTACACTGAGGGAGAATTTAGCACGGCCAATGCACCCTAACCATCGTGTCTTTCAGACTGTGGGAGGAAAGTGGAGCAGCCGGAGGAAACCCACGCAGACACGGGGAGAATGTGCAAACTCAAAACACACAGTCATCCGAGGCTGGAATTGAACCCGGGTTCCTGACGCTGTGAGGCAGCAGTGCCAACCACTGTGCCATTGTACCACCCTGCTCTGAAAACACTTCCAACCCAAACACAACACACAGAGTAAAATCCCCTCTGCTCTGTCCAAGGAATTTTTAAATGCAGATTTTTAGATTGACTTTTTAGGAAAAACAGAACTCAAATTGCTCAGCATCCCAGTGTGGACTCTTGTTTATTTCAACCATGATCTCATCCCTGCAGATTCAAACATGAAGTTTAAGCTGTGGATACAGTTGTGTCTGTCTGTCTCAGAGTTTGTGTATTCAGTCTTTCACTGCCTTTTAAACTTATCTGAAGAATTTGAATGCTGGATGTTGCTTAATCATTCCTTTCTCTCAGCACATGGAACTGGTGAAACTTCAAGAGTCACAATCTAATGTCAGTAACAAAGAACTGTATCTTTATTCATCCATCATTTCCAATCTCTGAATAGATCACACACATTTCCAGAATGCAGGAAGCTCTCAATGGAAACTGCTTCCAATTATTCCCCAATACAATTGTTCACACTTTACTGTGAACTACATTCCACTGACATTCCCAAAGCAGCCACAGAAAAGTGACTGGTTATTTTAAACACTGAAACTGAACTATATTGACTTACGATTCACTCACATTGTACAGAAATGTTGCCCCTGTGGGATGACAGTTTGGGAGTAACATTGCAACATTAAGGTCCCCTGCGTATTGTGTTTGACAACATTTGCAGCATTTCCAAAATATCAGCGACATTGCTGTGTGTATTGTGTGAATACAGCTGTGAAATATCCACACATATTGAACTCCCACTGCTGCTGCCTTTTCATCATTTATAAACACACAAACTAGAAGCAGGAGGAGGCCATTCGGCCCTTCCAGCCTGCTCCAACATTCATTATGATCATGGCTGATCATCAAATTCAACATCCTGAACCCACTTTAGCCCCAAGAGCTCCATCCAATGACTGGGTAAAATTAGATCCCTCTTTGTTCTCACATTCAATCGATCGAACAGTGGATTCATCAAGTGTTTCGATGCAGAGAAAACCTCCCTCTACACTGTCCCCATCAAACACCCCCAGGACAGATACAGCACGGGGTTACATACAGAGTAAAGCTCCCTCTACACTGTCCCCCATCAAACACTCCCAGGACAGGTACAGCACGGAGTTAGATACAGAGTAAAGTTCCTTCTAGACTGCCCCCATCAAACACTCCCAGGACAAATACAGCATGGGGTTCGATACAGAGTAAAGCTCCCTCTCCACTGTCCCCATCAAACACTCCCAGGACAGGTACAGCACGGGGTTAGGTACAGAGTAAAGCTTCCTCTACACTGTCCCCATCAAACACTCCCAGGACAGATACAGCACGGGGTTAGATACAGAGTAAAGGACCCTCTACACTGTCCCCATCAAACACTCCCAAGACAGGTACAGCAAGCACAGCACGGGGTTAGGTACAGAATAAAGCTTCCTCTACACTGTCCCCATCAAACACTCCCAGGACAGGTACAGCACGGGGTTAGGTACAGAATAAAGCTTCCTCTACACTGTCCCCATCAAACACTCCCAGGACAGGTACAGCACGGGGTTAGATACAGAGTAAAGCTCCCTCCATACTGTCCCCATCAAACACTCCCAGGACAGATACAGCACAGAGTTAGATACAGAGTAAAGTTCCTTCTAGCCTGCCCCCATCAAACACTCCCAGGACAGATACAGCACGGGGTTCGATACAGAGTAAAGCTCCCTCTACACTGTCCCCATCCAACACACCCAGGACAGATACAGCACGGGGTGAGATACAGTGTAAAGCTCCCTCTACTCTGTCCCCATCAAACACTCCCAGGACAGATACAGCACGGAGTTAGATACAGAGTAAAGTTCCTTCTAGCCTGCCCCCATCAAACACTCCCAGGACAGATACAGCACGGGGTTCGATACAGAGTAAAGCTCCCTCTACACTGTCCCCATCCAACACACCCAGGACAGATACAGCACGGGGTTAGATACAGTGTAAAGCTCCCTCTACTCTGTCCCCATCAAACACTCCCAGGACAGGTACAGCACGGGGTTAGATACAGAGTAACGCTCACTTAACACTGTCCCCATCAAACAGTCCCAGAACAGATACAGCACGGGGTTAGATATAGAGTAAAGCACCCTCTGCACTGTCCCCAACAAACTCGCCCAGGACAGGTACAGCACGGGTTAGATACAGAGTAAAGCTCCTTCGATACTGTCCCCATCAAACACTCCCAGAACAGGGACAGCATGGGTTAGATACAGAGTAAAGCTCCCTCTGCACTGTCCCCATCAAACACTCCAAGAACAGATACAGCACGGGGTGAGATACAGAGTAAAGCTCCCTCTACAATATCCCCATCAGACAAACCAAGGACAGGTACAGCACGGGATTAGATACAGAGTAAATCTCCCTCTACACTGTCCCCATCAAACACTCCCAGAACAGATACAGCACGGGGTGAGATACAGAGTGAAGCTCCCTCGACACTGTCCCCATCAAACACTCCCAGGAGAGATACAGCAAGTGGTTAGATATAGAGTAAAGCGCCCACTTCACTGTCCTCATCAAACACTCCCAGGATAGATACAGCACAGGGTTAGATACAGAGTAAAGCTCCCTCTACACTATCCCCATCAAACACTCCCAGGACAGATACAGCACGGGGTTAGACACAGAGTAAAGCTCCCTCCATACTGTCCCCATCAAACACACCCAGGACAGGTACAGCACGGGGATAGATACAGCTCAAATCTTCCTCTACATTTTGCCCCATCATTGTGTGTGTGTGTGTGTGTGAGAGAGAATGTGTGTGTGTGTGTGTGAGAGAGAGAGTGTATCTGTATGTGTGTGTGAGAGAGATTGTGTGAGAGAGAGAGTGTGTGCGAGAGAGAGAGAGTGTGTGAGAGAGACTGTGTGTGTGAGAGAGTGTGTGTGAGAGTGAGAGAGAGAGTGTGTGTGAGAGAGAGTGTGTGTGAGAGTGAGAGAGAGAGTGTGTGTGAGAGAGAGTGTGTGTGAGAGTGAGAGAGAGAGAGTGTGTGTGAGAGAGAGTGTGTGTGAGAGTGAGAGAGAGAGTGTGTGTGAGAGAGAGTGTGTGTGAGAGTGAGAGAGAGAGTGTGTGTGAGAGAGAGTGTGTGTGAGAGTGAGAGAGAGAGTGTGTGAGAGAGTGAGAGAGAGAGAGTGTGTGTGAGAGAATGTGTGTGTGAGAGAGAGTGTGTGTGCGAGAGAGAGTGTGTCAGAAAGTGTGTGTGTGTGAGAGAGAGAACGTGTGCGAGAGAGAGAGTGAGTGCGAGAGAGAGAACGTGTGCGAGAGAGAGAGTGTGTGTGTGTGAGAGAGTGTGTGTGTGTGAGAGAGTGTGTGTGTGTGAGAGAGAGTGTGTGCGAGAGAGAGAGTGTGTGTGTGAGAGAGCGTGTGCGAGAGAGAGAGTGTGTGTGTGAGAGAGCGTGTGCGTGAGAGAGAGTGTGTGTGTGTGAGAGTGTGTGTGTGAGAAAGAGACTGTGCGAGAGAGTGTGTGAGAGAGAGCGCGTGTGCGTGAGAGAGAGCGTGTGCGTGAGAGAGTGTGTGTGTGTGAGAGAGCGTGTGCGTGAGAGAGAGTGTGTGTGTGTGAGAGAGTGTGTGTGTGAGAAAGAGACTGTGCGAGAGAGTGTGTGAGAGAGAGCGCGTGTGCGTGAGAGAGCGTGTGCGTGAGAGAGTGTGTGTGTGAGAGAGAGTGTGTGTGTGAGAGAGAGTGTGCGAGAGAGAGAGTGTGTGTGTGAGAGAGCGTGTGCGTGAGAGAGAGTGTGTGTGTGTGAGAGAGTGTGTGTGTGAGAAAGAGACTGTGCGAGAGAGTGTGTGAGAGAGAGCGCGTGTGCGTGAGAGAGAGCGTGTGCGTGAGAGAGTGTGTGTGTGTGAGAGAGAGTGTGCGAGAGAGAGAGTGTGTGTGTGAGAGAGAGTGTGCGAGAGAGAGAGTGTGTGTGTGAGAGAGAGAGTGTGTGTGTGAGAGAGAGTGTGCGAGAGAGAGAGTGTGTGTGTGAGAGAGCGTGTGCGTGAGAGAGAGTGTGCGTGAGAGAGTGCGTGTGTGTGTGTGAGAGAGAGAGTGTGTGCGAGAGAGAGTGAGTGTATGCGAGAGAGAGAGCATGTGCGAGAGAGAGAGCGTGTGCGTGAGAGAGAGCGTGTACGTGAGAGAGAGCGTGTACGTGAGAGAGAGCGTGTACGTGAGAGAGAGCGTGTACGTGAGAGAGAGTGTGTATGTGAGAGTGTGTGTGTGTGTGTGAGAGAGTACATGTTTGAGAGAGAGTGTATGTGTGAGAGAGTGAGTGTTTGTGTGTGAGAGGGGAGTGTATGTGTGTCAGAGAGTGAGTGTTTGTGTGAGAGAGTGAGTGTATGTGTGTGAGAGAGTGAGTGTATGTGTGTGTGAGAGACTGAGTGTATGTGTGTGAGAGTGTGTCAGTGAGAGAGAATGCATGGGTGAGAGTGTGTAAGCGTGAAAGTGTGTGTGAGAGAATGTGTGTGAGAGAGAAAGTGTGTGTGACAGAGAGAAAGAGCGTGTGTGTGAGAGAGTGCGTAAGAGATAGTGTATGTGTGTGTGAGAGACAGAGAGAGCATGTGTGTGTGTGTGTGTGTGTGTGTGTGAGAGTGTGTAAGGAGAGCGTGTGTGTGACCTGATCTTCCTCGAAAGTCTATCAGTAACTGAAACACGGGATTAGATGCAAAGTAAAGCTCCCTCTACACTGTCCCCATCAAACACACACAGGACTGGTACAGCACGGGGTTAGATACAGCGTAAAGCTCCCTCTACACTGTCCCCATCAAACACTCCCAGGACAGGTACGGCACGGGGTTAGATACAGAGTAAAGCTCCCTCTACACTGTCCCCATCAAACACTCCCAGGACAGGTACAGCACGGGGTTAGATACAGATAAAGCTCCCTCTACACTGTCACTATCAAATAACTATCAAGTCTCCACATCATGACGATCAAACATTCCAATGACAGATACAGCATGGGGATAGATACAGGGAAAAGCTGCCACACATCAAACACACCCAGGACAGGTACAGCATCGGGTGAGATACAGAGAGAGAGTGTGTGTGTGTGTGAGAGAGAGTGTGTGTGCGTGTGTGAGATAGTATGTGTGTGTCTGAGAGTGTGTGTGTGTGAGAGAGAGTGTGTGTGTGTGAGAGAGTGTGTGTGCGTGTGTGAGATAGTATGTGTGTGTCTGAGAGTGTGAGAGAGTGTGTGTGTGTGAGAGAGAGTGTGTGTGTGTGAGAGAGAGAGCGTGTGTGTGTGAGAGAGAGAGAGCGTGTGTGTGTGTGAGATTATGTGTGTGTCTGAGAGTGTGTAAGAGAGGGTGTGTGTGTGAGCTGATCTTTTTCTACAGTCTATCAGTAACTGCAACACTATATTCTGCACCCTTTCCTCTCCTTCTCCCTGTGTACTCTATGTACAGAATGTTTTGTCTGGATAGCGCACAAGAAACAATACTTTTCACTGCATCCCAACACAAATCAATCAAATCAAATCAAATTACCACGGTGAAGTTTGGACCCTGTGGGGTGACAGGTGTCTGAATACAGATTCTATCTTATTGTAACATTCAGGTACCACGTGTACTGAGCTCACCAGCGTTCTGTCTGTGTTGTGTGAATCCAGTCTTGAAATTTGCACTCATGTTGCTAATTCTGCCAAGACAGAAACAGAAAGAGTGTTTGAATTCTCCGTGATTAGACCCCTTAACGATAAACAACATGGTGGATGAGAGGGATAGAGAGAGAGAGGAAGAGAGAGAGAGAGAGAGATGGAGTGATGCAGAGTAACAGAGAGGTAGGGAGAGGGAGCAATGCAGAGAGTAACAGTTAGACAGTGAGGAATAGAGATTAATTCAGATGGATAGTGAGTGTCAGGGGAGTCCAAGACGCTACATAAGCAAGGTAAAGATTTGAAAATGGAGGAGTGTTTCTTACCCACTTTTAAAAGACAATCCACACTCACACCAGTCACATTTCACACTCTCTGCTCAGTCCTGTGTTGAGGGGGTGATGAGTGTGGGATCAGTGTTTGCTTTTCTCAAACCGCACTGATATTCCCAACAAGGGCAAGAGGTTTCAGTGTTTAAAAATGTAAACATTTAAAAACAAAAGCAGACAGGATTTGGTTAAATCTCACGGGATCCAGGGTGAGGTAGCCAAATGGATATAAAATTGGCTTGATGACAGGAGACAGAGGGTGGTTGTAGAGGGTTGTTTTTTTTGTCAAACTGGAGGCCTGTGACCAGCGGGGTGCCTCAGGGATCGGTGCTGGGTCCACTGTTATTTGTCATTTATATTAATGATTTGGATGAGAATTTAGGAGGCATGGTTTGTAAGTTTGCAGTTGACACCAAGATTTGTGGCATAGTGGACAGTGAAGAAGGTTATCTCGGGTTGCAATGGGATCTTGATCAATTGGGCCAGTGGGCTGTTGAATGGCAGATGGAGTTTAATTTAGATAAATGCAAGGTGATACATTTTGGTGGATCGAACCAACACAGGACTTACTCAGTTAATGGTAGGGTGTTGGTGAGAGTTACAGAACAAAGGGATCTCGGGGTACAGATTGATAGCTCCTTGAAAGTGGAGTCACAGGTGGATAGAGTGGTGAAGAAGGCATTCCACATGCTTGGTTTCATTGGTCAGAACATGGAATACAGGAGTTGGGACGTCTTGTTGAAGTTGTACAAGACATTGGTAAGACCACACTTGGAATGCTGTGTATTGTTCTGGTAACCCTTATAGAAAGGAGATTATTAAGCTAGAAAGTGTGCAGAAAAGAATTACTGGGATGCCAAGGGGTCCTGATGGTTTGAGTTATAATGAGAGGCTGGATACTCTGGGACTTTTTTTCCCTTGAGTTGGCTTAGTGGTGTTCTTATAGAGGTCTCTCAAATAATGAGGGCATGGATATAGCAGCTTTATAGAACCCTAGTTAGGCCGCACTTGGAATATAGTGTTCAATTCTGATCGACACACTACCAGAAAGATGTGGAGAATTTGGAGAGGGTTCAGAAAAGATTTACCAGGATGTTGCCTGGTATGGAGGGCATTAGCTCTGAGGAGAGATTGGAGAAACTTGGTTTGTTCTCACTGGAACGACGGAGGTTGAGGGATGACCTGATAGAATTCTACAAGATTATGAGGGGCATGGACAGAGTGGATAGTCAGAAGCTTTTTCCCAGGGTGGAAGATTCAAAATCTAGGGGGCATAGGTTTAAGGTGTGAGGGGCAAGGTTTAAAGGAGATGTACAAGGCAAGTTTTTTTACACAGAGGGTGGTGGGTGCCTGGAACTCGCTGCCGGGGGAGGTAGTGCAAGCAGATACGATAGTGAGTTTTACGGAACGTCTGGACAAATACATGAATAGGATGGGAATAGAGGGATATGGTCCCCGGAAGGGTAGGGGGTTTTAGTTCAGTCGGGCAGCATGGTTGGTGCAGGCTTGGAGGGCCGAAGGGACTGTTCCTGTGCTGTAATTCTCTTTGTTCTTTGATAAGCTCGTCAACATCTTTTCCAAAAGGGAGGGGAGTCTAAAACTAGAAGACATAGGTTTAAGGTGAGAGGGGAGAGGGTCCAGAGGGCAATTCTTTTCACACATAGGGTGGTGAGGGATTGGAACAAGCTGCCAGAGGTCGTAGTAGAAGCGGACACAATTTTATATTTTAAAAAGCATTTAGACAGTTATTCTGGTAAGATTGGTGTGGAGGGATTTGGGCCAAACGCAAGGCATTTGATACGAGCTTAATGGTAAAAACTGGGTGGCAGGGAAAAGTTGGGCCAAAGGGCCCATTTGTATCTGAGCTCTGTTTTCTGCCCGGAAACCATTTCTCAATCCATCCCAGTATTTTCCAAATTTGTGGATTGGACACAGTAAATTGCCGTTTCCTGTCCAAAGCTGTGTAGGTTCGGTGGATTAAGGTAAATGTGTGGGGTTACGGGGATAGGGCTGGGTCAAGGGCCTTGGTAAGATACTGTGTCAGAGAGTCAGTACAGACTCGATGGGCTGAATGGTCTCCTTCTGCACTGCAGGGATTCTGTGACTCTGTTATTAAGATCCCTTTGTCATTTGAAGCTTCCAGCTAAAATGCTGACAATGCTGCCTATTTCTGTGCACTTTGGCAAACGTTCTGTCTCATCACCGGGCGACACGGTGGCACAGTGGTTAGCACTGCTGACTCACAGCGCCAGGGACCTGGGTTCGATTCCCCGCCTCGAGTGACTGTCTGTGTGGAGTTTGCACGTTTGCTAAATTGCCCCTTAGTGTCAGGGGGATTCGGGCCTGGGTGGGATTATTGTCGGGGCAGGCTTGTTGGGCTGAATGGCCTCATTCTGCAGTGTAGGAATTCTATGGCTCTTGGATCTTAAATGGTTGATAAAGAGTGAAACTGAGACACAAACTGGGGCTTGGCAGCAGCAGACAGAATGGGAATCATTGCATCCTGCAGGGATTTTTATTACAGAATCAATTTCAGAAAATTTACAACTCAAAATCCACAACAGCAAAGTGTGGGATTGCAAACTTGGAATGATTAGCCCAGGACTAAAGTTTAAAAGCTACAGGTTGACATTCAGAAACAAGAGATGGCCTCACATCTTCAATTCTGTGATTGTCTGGCATCTCCTGCTCTGAATATTACAAAATCTCTGCCCCCTTCATGCGTCTGGAGACTTTGAAAGTTACGCAGACATTGGTAAAACTTTCCTTTATCTCAAGGCATCTCCTGTGAAATACTCAACTTCTGCAAAGAGACACAATCTAATTGACACTTTCTGAATCTCCTTTCAAACAACCTCCCAACCCCACTGTGCAGGATGCAGGAATGTCACCTTTTGTCACATTCCCCAACACAATTGTTGACACGTTTTCGGGAGAGGAAAAGTAGATTCAACTGACAGATTCTGAGCCCCAGGTTCAATCTTTAAGATGTAAAAATGAACTTAAAGCCCAGGTCTCTCTGTTCCTGCATCCATTTTAACATTGACCCATTGATTTTAAATTGCTTCTCCTGTGTGTAAAATACCATCTATCAACTTCAGGTTTGAACATTAATAAGCGACTGAGCATCAACTGTGAATTATAGAAGGTAGTTCCAAACTAATATCACACCTGGTGTGGCAAAGTGTTCCTGAATTTCATTCCGAAAAGTCTAAAACCCAAAACATTGTCTAAAATCCAATGTCCCCCAAGTCCTGTCCCCATCAAACACTCCCAGGACAGGTACAGCACAGGGTTAGGTACAGAGTACAGCTCCCTCGACACTGTCCCCATTAAACACTCCCAGGACAAATACAGCACGGGGTTCAATACGGAGTAAAGGTCCCTCGACACTGTCTCCATCAAACACTCGCAGGACAGGGACAGCACGGGGTTAGATACAGAGTAAAGTTCGCTCTACACTGTCCCCATAAAACACTTCCAGGAGAGATACAGCACGGGGTTAGATACAGAGTAAAGCTCCCTCCACACTGTCCCCATCAAACACACCCAGGACAGGTACAGCATGGGGTTAGATACAGAATAAAGCTCCCTCTACACTGTCCCCATCAAACACTCACAGGATAGATACAACACAGAGTGTGCGTGAGTGAGACAGAGTGTGTGTGTGAGAGACAGAGAGTGTGTGTGAGCGAGACAGAGAGTGTGTGAGAGACAGCGAGCGTGTGAGTGAGAGACAGAGAGTGTGTGTGAGAGAGACAGAGAGTGTGTGTGAGAGACAGAGTGTGTGTGAGAGAGACAGAGAGTGTGTGTGAGCGAGACAGAGAGTGTGTGAGCGAGACAGAGAGTGTGTGAGAGAGACAGAGAGTGTGTGTGAGAGAGACAGTGACTGTGTGTGAGAGAGACAGAGACTGTGTGTGTGAGCGAGACAGAGAGTGTGTGAGCGAGACAGAGAGTGTGTGTGAGCGAGACAGAGAGTGTGTGTGAGCGAGACAGAGAGTGTGTGAGAGACAGCGAGCGTGTGAGCGAGACAGAGAGTGTGTGTGAGAGAGACAGAGAGTGTGTGTGAGCGAGACAGAGAGTGTGTGTGAGCGAGACAGAGAGTGTGTGTGAGCGAGACAGAGTGTGTGAGAGAGAGAGTGTGTGAGAGACAGAGAGTGTGTGAGCGAGACAGAGAGTGTGTGTGAGAGAGACAGAGAGTGTGTGTGAGAGAGACAGAGAGTGTGTGTGAGCGAGACAGAGAGTGTGTGTGAGCGAGACAGAGAGTGTGTGTGAGAGAGACAGAGAGTGTGTGTGAGTGACAGAGAGTGTGTGAGCGAGACAGAGAGTGTGTGAGCGAGACAGAGAGTGTGTGTGAGAGACAGAGAGTGTGTGTGAGAGACAGAGAGTGTGTGTGAGAGACAGAGAGTGTGTGAGAGAGACAGAGAGTGTGTGAGAGACAGAGAGAGTGTGTGAGAGACAGAGAGAGTGTGTGGGAGAGAGAGTGTGTGCGCGGGAGAGAGTGTGTGTGTGAGAGAGAGTGTGTGTGTGAGAGAGAGTGTGTGTGTGTGAGAGAGAGTGTGTGTGTGAGAGAGAGAGTGTGTGTGTGTGAGTGAGAGTGTGCGTAAGAGATAGTGTATGTGTGTGTGAGAGACAGAGAGAGCATGTGTGTGTGTGTGTGTGTGTGTCTGAGAGTGTGTGAGGAGAGCGTGTGTGTGACCTGATCTTCCTCGACAGTCTATCAGTAACTGAAACACGGGATTAGATGCAAAGTAAAGCTCCCTCGACGCTGTTCCCATCAAACACTCCGAGGAAAGGTACAGGTACAGCACAGAGTTCGATACAGAGTAAAGCTCCCTCTACACTGTCCCCATCCAACACACCCAGGACAGATACAGCACGGGGTTAGATACAGAGTAAAGCTCCCTCTACACTGTCCCCATCAAACAAACCAAGGACAGATACAGCACGGGGTTCGATGCAGAGTAAAGCTCCCTCTGCACTGTCCCCAACAAACTCGCCCAGGACAGGTACAGCACGGGGTTAGATACAGAGTAAAGCTCCCTCAATACTTTCACCATCAAACACTCCCAGGACAGGCACAGCATGGGTGAGATACAAAGTAAAGCTCCCTCTGCACTATCCCCATCAAACACTCCAACAACAGATACAGCAGGGGGTTAGATATGGAGTAAAGCTCCCTCTACAATATCCCCATCAGACAAACCAAGGACAGGTACAGCACGGGGTTAGATACAGAGTAAAGCTCCCTCTTCACTGTCCCCATCAAACACTCCCAGGGCAGATACAGCAAGTGGTTAGATGTAGAGTAAAACTCCCTCGACACTGTCCCCATCAAACACTCCCGGAACAGATACAGCACGGGGTGAGATACAGAGTAAATCTCCCTCTTCACTGTCCCCATCAAACTCGCCCAGCACAGGTACAGCATGGGATTAGATACAGAGTAAAGCACCCACTTCACTGTCCTCATCAAACACTCCCAGGACATATACAGCACAGGGTTAGATACAGAGTAAAGCTCCCTCTACACTATCCCCATCAAACACTCCCAGGGCATGTACAGCACGGGTTTAGATACAGAGTGAAGCTCCCTCGACACTATCTCGAGACAGAGAGTGTGTGAGCGAGACAGAGAGCATGTGAGAGACAGAGAGTGTGTGTGAGAGACAGAGAGTGTGTGTGAGAGACAGAGAGTGTGTGTGAGAGAGACAGAGAGTGTGTGTGAGAGACAGAGAGTGTGTGAGCGAGACAGAGAGTGTGTGTGAGAGACAGAGAGTGTGCGTGAGTGAGACAGAGAGTGTGTGAGCGAGACAGAGAGTGCGTGAGTGAGACAGAGAGTGAGTGTGAGAGACAGAGAGTGTGTGTGAGAGAGACAGAGTGTGTGTGAGAGAGACAGAGAGTGTGTGAGAGAGAGACAGAGAGTGTGTGTGTGAGAGACAGAGTGTGTGTGAGCGAGAAAGAGAGTGTGTGTGTGAGCGAGACAGAGAGTGTATGTGAGAGACAGAGAGTGTGTGTGAGAGACAGAGAGTGTGTGTGAGCGAGACAGAGAGTGTGTGTGAGAGACAGAGAGTGTGTGTGAGCGAGACAGAGAGTGTGTGTGAGAGACAGAGAGTGTGTGTGAGAGACAGAGAGTGTGTGTGAGCGAGACAGAGAGTGTGTGTGAGAGACAGAGAGTGTGTGTGAGAGACAGAGAGTGTGTGTGAGAGACAGAGAGTGTGTGTGAGCGAGACAGAGAGTGTGTGTGAGCGAGACAGAGAGTGTGTGTGAGCGAGACAGAGTGTGTGAGAGACAGAGTGTGTGTGAGCGAGACAGAGAGTGTGTGTGAGCGAGACAGAGAGTGTGTGTGAGAGACAGAGTGTGTGTGAGCGAGAAAGAGAGTGTGTGTGTGAGCGAGACAGAGAGTGTATGTGAGAGACAGAGAGTGTGTGTGAGAGACAGAGAGTGTGTGTGAGCGAGACAGAGAGTGTGTGTGAGAGACAGAGAGTGTGTGTGAGCGAGACAGAGAGTGTGTGTGAGAGACAGAGAGTGTGTGTGAGAGACAGAGAGTGTGTGTGAGAGACAGAGAGTGTGTGTGAGAGACAGAGAGTGTGTGTGAGAGACAGAGAGTGTGTGTGAGCGAGACAGAGAGTGTGTGTGAGAGACAGAGAGTGTGTGTGAAAGACAGAGAGTGTGTGTGAAAGACAGAGAGTGTGTGTGAGAGACAGAGAGTGTGTGTGAGAGACAGAGAGTGTGTGTGAGCGAGACAGAGAGTGTGTGTGAGCGAGACAGAGAGTGTGTGTGAGCGAGACAGAGAGTGTGTGAGAGACAGAGTGTGTGTGAGCGAGACAGAGAGTGTGTGAGAGACAGAGAGTGTGTGAGAGACAGAGTGTGTGAGCGAGACAGAGAGTGTGTGTGAGAGACAGTTAGTCTGTGTGAGCGAGACAGAGAGTGTGTGAGAGACAGAGAGTGTGTGTGAGAGACAGAGAGTGTGTGTGAGAGACAGAGAGTGTGTGTGTGAGAGACAGAGTGTGTGTGAGAGAGACAGAGAGTGTGTGTGAGAGACAGAGAGTGTGTGAGCGAGACAGAGAGTGTGTGTGAGAGACAGAGAGTGTGTGTGAGCGAGACACAGAGTGTGTGGGTGAGACAGTGAGTGAGTGGGAGAGACAGAGTGTGTGTGTGAGAGAGACAGAGTGTGTGTGAGAGAGACACAGAGTGTGTGTGAGCGAGACAGAGAGTGTGTGAGAGACAGAGAGTGTGTGAGAGACAGAGAGTGTGTGAGCGAGACAGAGAGCGTGTGAGAGAGACAGAGAGTGTGTGTGAGCGAGACAGAGAGTGTGTGTGAGAGACAGAGTGTGTGAGAGCGAGACAGAGAGTGTGTGTGTGAGAGACAGAGAGTGTGTGAGAGCGACAGAGAGTGTGTGTGAGAGACAGAGAGTGTGTGTGAGAGACAGAGAGTGTGTGTGAGAGACAGAGAGTGTGTGTGAGAGACAGAGAGTGTGTGTGAGAGACAGAGAGTGTGTGAGTGAGACAGAGAGTGAGTGTGAGAGACAGAGAGTGTGTGTGAGAGAGACAGAGAGTGTGTGTGAGCGAGACAGAGAGTGTGTGAGAGACAGAGAGTGTGTGAGCGAGACAGAGAGCGTGTGAGCGAGACAGAGAGTGTGTGTGAGCGAGACAGAGAGTGTGTGTGAGAGACAGAGAGTGTGTGTGAGAGACACAGAGTGTGTGTGAGAGACAGAGAGTGTGTGTGAGCGAGACAGAGAGTGTGTGTGAGCGAGACAGAGAGTGTGTGTGAGCGAGACAGAGAATGTGTGAGAGACAGAGTGTGTGTGAGCGAGACAGAGAGTGTGTGTGAGAGACAGAGAGTGTGTGTGAACGAGACAGAGTGTGTGTGAGCGAGACAGAGTGTGTGTGAGCGAGACAGAGAGTGTGTGTGAGAGACAGAGAGTGTGTGAGAGAGACAGAGTGTGTGTGTGAGAGAGACAGAGAGTGTGTGTGAGAGAGACAGAGAGTGTGTGTGAGAGAGACAGAGTGTGTGTGTGAGAGAGACAGAGAGTGTGTGAGAGACAGAGAGCGTGTGAGCGAGACAGAGAGTGTGTGTGAGAGACAGTGAGTGTGTGTGAGCGAGACAGAGAGTGTGTGAGAGACAGAGAGTGTGTGTGAGAGACAGAGAGTGTGTGTGAGAGACAGAGAGTGTGTGAGAGACAGAGAGTGCGTGTGAGCGAGACAGAGAGTGTGTGAGAGACAGAGAGTGTGTGAGCGAGACAGAGAGTGTGTGTGAGAGACAGAGAGTGTGTGTGAGCGAGACAGAGAGTGTGTGAGTGAGACAGAGGGTGAGTGTGAGAGACAGGGAGTGTGTGTGAGAGAGACAGAGTGTGTGTGAGAGAGACAGAGAGTGTGTGTGAGCGAGACAGAGAGTGTGTGAGAGACAGAGAGTGTGTGAGCGAGACAGAGAGCGTGTGAGAGAGACAGAGAGTGTGTGTGAGCGAGACAGAGTGTGTGTGAGAGACAGAGTGTGTGAGAGCGAGACAGAGAGTGTGTGTGTGAGAGACAGAGAGTGTGTGAGAGCGACAGAGAGTGTGTGTGAGAGACAGAGAGTGTGTGTGAGAGACAGAGAGTATGTGTGAGAGACAGAGAGTATGTGTGAGAGACAGAGAGTGTGTGTGAGAGACAGAGAGTGTGTGTGAGAGACAGAGTGTGTGTGAGAGACAGAGAGTGTGTGAGTGAGACAGAGAGTGAGTGTGAGAGACAGAGAGTGTGTGTGAGAGAGACAGAGTGTGTGTGAGAGAGACAGAGAGTGTGTGTGAGCGAGACAGAGAGTGTGTGAGAGACAGAGAGTGTGTGAGCGAGACAGAGAGCGTGTGAGAGAGACAGAGAGTGTGTGTGAGAGACAGATACAGAGTAAAGCTCTCTCTACACTGTCCCACATCAAACACTCCCAGGACAGGTACAGCACGGGGTTAGATCCAGAGTAAAGCTCCCTGTACACTGTCCCCTTCAAACACTCCTAGGACAGGTACAGCACGGGACTAGATACAGAGTAAAGCTCTCTCTACACTGTCCCCATCAAACACTCCGAGGACAGGTACAGCACGGGGTTAGATACAGAGTAAAGCTCTCTCTACACTGTCCCACATCAAACACTCCCAGGACAGGTACAGCACGGGGTTAGATACAGAGTAAAGCTCTCTCTACACTGTCCCACATCAAACACTCCCAGGACAGGTACAGCACGGGGTTAGATACAGAGTAAAGCTCCCTCGACACTGTTCCCATGAAACACTCCCAGGACAGGTACAGCACGGGGTGAGATACAGAGTAAAGCTCTCTCTACACTGTCCCACATCAAACACTCCCAGTACAGGTACAGCACGGGGTTAGATCCAGAGTAAAGCTCCCTGTACACTGTCCCCTTCAAACACTCCTAGGACAGGTACAGCACGGGACGAGATACAGAGTAAAGCTCCCTCGACACTGTCCCCATGAAACACTCCCAGGACAGGTACAGCACGGGGTTAGATACAGAGTAAAGCTCTCTCTACACTGTCCCCATCAAACACTCCGAGGACAGGTACAGCACGGGGTTAGATACAGAGTAAAGCTCCATCTACACTGTCCCCATCAAACACTCCCAGGACAGGTACAGCACGGGGTTAGATACAGAGTAAAGCTCTCTCTACACTGTCCCACATCAAACACTCCCAGTACAGGTACAGCACGGGGTGAGATACAGAGTAAAGCTCCCTGTACACTGTCCCCTTCAAACACTCCCAGGACAGGTACAGCACGGGACTAGATACAGAGTAAAGCTCCCTCGACACTGTCCCCATCAAACACTCCCAGGAAAGGTACAGCACGGGGTTCGATACAGAGTAAAGCTCCCTCTACACTGTCCCCATCAAACACTCCCAGGACAGGTACAGCACGGGGTTAGATACAGAGTAAAGCTCCCTCTACACTGTCCCCATCAAACACTCCCAGGACAGGTACAGCACGGGGTTAGATACAGAGTAAAGCTCCGTCTACACTGTCCCCATCAAACACTCCCAGGACAGGTACAGCACGGGGTTAGATACAGAGTAAAGCTCCCTCTACACTGTCCCCATCAAACACTCCCAGGACAGGTACAGCACGGGGTTAGATACAGAGTAAAGCTCTCTCTACACTGTCCCACATCAAACACTCCCAGGACAGGTACAGCACGGGGTTAGATACAGAGTAAAGCTCCCTCGACACTGTCCCCATCAAACACTCTCAGGACAGGTACAGCACGGGGTTAGATACAGAGTAAAGCTCTCTCTACACTGTCCCCATCAAACACTCTCAGGACAGGTACAGCACGGGGTTAGATACAGAGTAAAGCTCTCTCTACACTGTCCCCATCAAACACTCCCAGGACAGGTACTGCACTGGGTTAGATACAGAGTAAAGCTCTCTCTACACTGTCCCACATCAAACACTCCCAGGACAGGTACAGCACGGGGTTAGATACAGAGTAAAGCTCCCTCTCCACTGTCCCACATCAAACACTCCCAGGACAGGTACAGCACGGGGTTAGATACAGAGGAAAGCTCCCTCGACACTGTTCCCATGAAACACTCCGAGGACAGGTACAGCACGGGGTGAGATACAGAGTAAAGCTCTCTCTACACTGTCCCACATCAAACACTCCCAGTACAGGTACAGCACGGGGTTAGATCCAGAGTAAAGCTCCCTCTACACTGTCCCCATCAAACACTCCCAGGACAGATACAGCACGGGGTTAGATACAGAGTAAAGCTCTCTCTACACTGTCCCCATCAAACACTCCCAGGACAGGTACAGCACGGGGTTCGATACAGAGTAAAGCTCCCTCTACACTGTCCCCATCAAACACTCCCAGGACAGGTACAGCACGGGGTTAGATACAGAGTAAAGCTCTCTCTACACTGTCCCACATCAAACACTCCCAGTACAGGTACAGCACGGGGTTAGATACAGAGTAAAGCTCTCTCTACACTGTCCCCATCGAACACTCCCAGTGCAGGTACAGCACGGGGTTAGATACAGAGTAAAGCTCCCTGTACACTGTCCCCTTCAAAGACTCGCAGGACAGGTACAGCACGGGACTAGATACAGAGTAAAGCTTCCTCGACACTGTCCCCATGAAACACTCCCAGGACAGGTACAGCACGGGGTTAGATACAGAGTAAAGCTCTCTCGACACTGTCCCCATCAAACACTCCGAGGACAGGTACAGCACGGGGTTAGATACAGAGTAAAGCTCCCTCTACACTGTCCCCATCAAACACTCCCAGGACAGGTACAGCACGGGGTTAGATACAGAGTAAAGCTCCCTCTACACTGGCCCCTTCAAACCCTCCCAGGACAGGTACAGCACGGGGTTAGATCCAGAGTAAAGCTCCCTCGACACTGTCCCCATGAAACACTCCCAGGACAGGTACAGCACGGGGTTAGATACAGAGTAAAGCTCCCTCGACACTGTCCCCATCAAACACTCTCAGGACAGGTACAGCACGGGGTTAGATACAGAGTAAAGCTCCCTCTACACTGTCCCCATCAAACACTCCCAGGACAGGTACAGCACGGGGTTAGATACAGAGTAAAGCTCTCTCTACACTGTCCCCATCAAACACTCTCAGGACAGGTACAGCACGGGGTTAGATACAGAGTAAAGCTCTCTCTACACTGTCCCCATCAAACACTCCCAGGACAGGTACAGCACGGGGTTAGATACAGAGTAAAGCTCTCTCTACACTGTCCCACATCAAACACTCCCAGGACAGGTACAGCACGGGGTTAGATACAGAGTAAAGCTCTCTCTACACTGTCCCCATCAAACACTCTCAGGACAGGTACAGCACGGGGTTAGATACAGAGTAAAGCTCTCTCTACACTGTCCCCATCAAACACTCCCAGGACAGGTACAGCACGGGGATAGATACAGAGTAAAGCTCTCTCTACACTGTCCCACATCAAACACTCCCAGGACAGGTACAGCACGGGGTTAGATACAGAGTAAAGCTCTCTCTACACTGTCCCACATCAAACACTCCCAGGACAGGTACAGCACGGGGTTAGATACAGAGTAAAGCTCCCTCGACACTGTTCCCATGAAACACTCCCAGGACAGGTACAGCACGGGGTGAGATACAGAGTAAAGCTCTCTCTACACTGTCCCACATCAAACACTCCCAGTACAGGTACAGCACGGGGTTAGATCCAGAGTAAAGCTCCCTGTACACTGTCCCCTTCAAACACTCCTAGGACAGGTACAGCACGGGACTAGATACAGAGTAAAGCTCCCTCGACACTGTCCCCATGAAACACTCCCAGGACAGGTACAGCACGGGGTTAGATACAGAGTAAAGCTCTCTCTACACTGTCCCCATCAAACACTCCGAGGACAGGTACAGCACGGGGTTAGATACAGAGTAAAGCTCCATCTACACTGTCCCCATCAAACACTCCCAGGACAGGTACAGCACGGGGTTAGATACAGAGTAAAGCTCTCTCTACACTGTCCCACATCAAACACTCCCAGTACAGGTACAGCACGGGGTTAGATACAGAGTAAAGCTCCCTCTACACTGTCCCCATCAAACACTCCCAAGACAGGTACAGCACGGGACTAGATACAGAATAAAGCTCCCTCTACACTGTCCCCATCAAACACTCCCAGGACAGTTACAGCACGGGGTTAGATACAGAGTAAAGTTCCCTCTACACTGTCCCCATCAAACACTCCCAGGACAGGTACAGCACGGGGTTAGATACAGAGTAAAGCTCCCTCTACACTGTCCCCATCAAACACTCCCAGGACAGTTGCAGCACGGGGTTAGATACAGAGCAAAGCTCCCTCTACACTCTCCCCATCAAACACTCCCAGGACAGGTACAGCACGGGCTTAGATACAGAGTAAAGCTCTCTCTACACTGTCCCACATCAAACACTCCCAGGACAGGTACAGCACGGGGTTAGATACAGAGTAAAGCTCCCTCGACACTGTCCCCATGAAACACTCCCAGGACAGGTACAGCACGGGGTTAGATACAGAGTAAAGCTCTCTGTACACTGTCCCACATCAAACACTCCCAGTACAGGTACAGCACGGGGTTAGATACAGAGTAAAGCTCCCTGTACACTGTCCCCTTCAAACACTCCCAGGACAGGTACAGCACGGGACTAGATACAGAGTAAAGCTTCCTCGACACTGTCCCCATGAAACACTCCCAGGACAGGTACAGCACGGGGTTAGATACAGAGTAAAGCTCTCTCTACACTGTCCCCATCAAACACTCCGAGGACAGGTACAGCACGGGGTTAGATACAGAGTAAAGCTCTCTCTACACTGTCCCCATCAAACACTCCCAGGACAGGTACAGCACGGGGTTAGATACAGAGTAAAGCTCTCTCTACACTGTCCCACATCAAACACTCCCAGGACAGGTACAGCACGGGGTTAGATACAGAGTAAAGCTCCCTCTCCACTGTCCCACATCAAACACTCCCAGGACAGGTACAGTACGGGGTTAGATACAGAGTAAAGCTCCCTCGACACTGTTCCCATGAAACACTCCCAGGACAGGTACAGCACGGGGTGAGATACAGAGTAAAGCTCTCTCAACACTGTCCCACATCAAACACTCCCAGTACAGGTACAGCACGGGGTTAGATCCAGAGTAAAGCTCCCTGTACACTGTCCCCTTCAAACACTCCTAGGACAGGTACAGCACGGGACTAGATACAGAGTAAAGCTCTCTCTACACTGTCCCCATCAAACACTCCGAGGACAGGTACAGCACGGGGTTAGATACAGAGTAAAGCTCCCTCTACACTGTCCCCATCAAACACTCCCAGGACAGGTACAGCACGGGGTGAGATACAGAGTAAAGCTCTCTCTACACTGTCCCACATCAAACACTCCCAGTACAGGTACAGCACGGGGTTAGATACAGAGTAAAGCTCCCTGTACACTGTCCCCTTCAAACACTCCCAGGACAGGTACAGCACGGGACTAGATACAGAGTAAATCTCCCTCGACACTGTCCCCATGAAACACTCCCAGGACAGGTACAGCACGGGGTTAGATACAGAGTAAAGCTCTCTCTCCACTGTCCCCATCAAACACTCCGAGGACAGGTACAGCACGGGGTTAGATACAGAGTAAAGCTCCCTCTCCACTGTCCCCATCAAACACTCCCAGGACAGGTACAGCACGGGGTTAGATACAGAGTAAAGCTCCCTCTACACTGTCCCCATCAAACACTCCCAGGACAGGTACAGCACGGGGTTAGATACAGAGTAAAGCTCCCTCTACACTGTCCCCATCAAACACTCCCAGGACAGGTACAGCACGGGACTAGATACAGAGTAAAGCTCCCTCTACACTGTCCCCATCAAACACTCCCAGGACAGTTACAGCACGGGGTTAGATACAGAGTAAAGTTCCCTCTACACTGTCCCCATCAAACACTCCCAGGACAGGTACAGCACGGGGTTAGATACAGAGTAAAGCTCCCTCTACACTGTCCCCATCAAACACTCCCAGGACAGTTGCAGCACAGGGTTAGATACAGAGTAAAGCTCCCTCTCCACTGTCCCCATCAAACACTCCCAGGACAGGTACAGCACGGGGTTAGATACAGAGCAAAGCTCCCTCTACACTCTCCCCATCAAACACTCCCAGGACAGGTACAGCACGGGCTTAGATACAGAGTAAAGCTCTCTCTACACTGTCCCACATCAAACACTCCCAGGACAGGTACAGCACGGGGTGAGATACAGAGTAAAGCTCCCTCGACACTGTCCCCATGAAACACTCCCAGGACAGGTACAGCACGGGGTTAGATACAGAGTAAAGCTCTCTGTACACTGTCCCACATCAAACACTCCCAGTACAGGTACAGCACGGGGTTAGATACAGAGTAAAGCTCCCTGTACACTGTCCCCTTCAAACACTCCCAGGACAGGTACAGCACGGGACTAGATACAGAGTAAAGCTTCCTCGACACTGTCCCCATGAAACACTCCCAGGACAGGTACAGCACGGGGTTAGATACAGAGTAAAGCTCTCTCTACACTGTCCCCATCAAACACTCCGAGGACAGGTACAGCACGGGGTTAGATACAGAGTAAAGCTCCCTCTACACTGTCCCCATCAAACACTCCCAGGACAGGTACAGCACGGGGTTAGATACAGAGTAAAGCTCCCTCTACACTGTCCCCAACAAACAGTCCCAGGACAGGTACAGCAGGGGACTAGATACAGAGTAAAGCTCCCTCGACACTGTCCCCATGAAACACTCCCAGGACAGATACAGCACGGGGTTAGATACAGAGTAAAGCTCCCTCTCCACTGTCCCACATCAAACACTCCCAGGACAGGTACAGCACGGGGTTAGATACAGAGTAAAGCTCCCTCGACACTGTTCCCATGAAACACTCCCAGGACAGGTACAGCACGGGGTGAGATACAGAGTAAAGCTCTCTCTACACTGTCCCACATCAAACACTCCCAGTACAGGTACAGCACGGGTTTAGATCCAGAGTAAAGCTCCCTGTACACTGTCCCCTTCAAACACTCCTAGGACAGGTACAGCACGGGACTAGATACAGAGTAAAGCTCCCTCGACACTGTCCCCATGAAACACTCCCAGGACAGGTACAGCACGGGGTTAGATACAGAGTAAAGCTCTCTCTACACTGTCCCCATCAAACACTCCCAGGACAGGTACAGCACGGGGTTAGATACAGAGTAAAGCTCCCTCTACACTGTCCCCATCAAACACTCCCAGGACAGGTACAGCACGGGGTTAGATACAGAGTAAAGCTCTCTCCACACTGTCCCACATCAAACACTCCCAGTACAGGTACAGCACGGGGTTAGATACAGAGTAAAGCTCCCTGTACACTGTCCCCTTCAAACACTCCCAGGACAGGTACAGCACGGGACTAGATACAGAGTAAAGCTCCCTCGACACTGTCCCCATCAAACACTCCGAGGACAGGTACAGCACGGGGTTCGATACAGAGTAAAGCTCCCTCTACACTGTCCCCATTAAACACTCCCAGGACAGGTACAGCACGGGGTTAGATACAGAGTAAAGCTCCCTCTACACTGTCCCCATCAAACACTCCCAGGACAGGTACAGCACGGGGTTAGATACAGAGTAAAGCTCCCTCTACACTGTCCCCATCAAACACTCCCAGGACAGGTACAGCACGTGGTTAGATACAGAGTAAAGCTCCCTCTACACTGTCCCCATCAAACACTCCCAGGACAGGTACAGCACGGGGTTAGATGCAGAGTAAAGCTCCCTCTACACTGTCCCCATCAAACACTCCCAGGACAGGTACAGCACGGGGTTAGATACAGAGTAAAGCTCCCTCTACACTGTCCCCATCAAACACTCCCAGGACAGGTGCAGCACGGGGTTAGATACAGAGTAAAGCTCCCTCTACACTGTCCCCATCAAACACTCCCAGGACAGGTACAGCACGGGCTTAGATACAGAGTAAAGCTCCCTCTACACTGTCCCCATGAAACACTCCCAGGACAGGTACAGCACGGGGTTCGATACAGAGTAAAGCTCCCTCTACACTGTCCCCATCAAACACTCCCAGGACAGGTGCAGCACGGGGTTAGGTACAGAGTAAAGCTCCCTCTACACTGCCCCCATCAAACACTCCCAGGACAGGTACAGCACGGGGTTAGGTACAGAGTAAAGCTCCCTCTACACTGTCCCCCATCAAACACTCCCAGGACAGGTGCAGCACGGGGTTAGATACAGAGTAAAGCTCCCTCTACACTGTCCCCATCAAACACCCCCCAGGACAGGTACAGCACGGGGTTAGATACAGAGTAAAGCTCCCTCTACACTGTCCTCATCAAACACTCCCAGGACAGGTACAGCACGGGGTTAGGTACAGAGTAAAGCTCCCTCTACACTGTCCCCCATCAAACACTCCCAGGACAGGTACAGCACGGGGTTAGATACAGAGTAAAGCTCCCTCTACACTGTCCCCATCAAACACTCCCAGGACAGGTACAGCACGGGGTTAGATACAGAGTAAAGCTCCCTCTCCACTGTCCCCATCAAACACTCCCAGGACAGGTACAGCACGGGGTTAGATACAGAGTAAAGCTCCCTCTACACTGTCCCCATCAAACACTCCCAGGACAGGTACAGCACGGGGTTAGATACAGAGTAAAGCTCCCTCTACACTGCCCCCATCAAACACTCCCAGGACAGGTACAGCACGGGGTTAGGTACAGAGTAAAGCTCCCTCTACACTGTCCCCCATCAAACACTCCCAGGACAGGTGCAACACGGGGTTAGATACAGAGTAAAGCTCCCTCTACACTGTCCCCATCAAACACTCCCAGGACAGGTACAGCACCGGGTGAGATACAGAGTAAAGCTCTCTCTACACTGTCCCACATCAAACACTCCCAGTACAGGTACAGCACGGGTTTAGATCCAGAGTAAAGCTCCCTGTACACTGTCCCCTTCAAACACTCCTAGGACAGGTACAGCACGGGACTAGATACAGAGTAAAGCTCCCTCGACACTGTCCCCATGAAACACTCCCAGGACAGGTACAGCACGGGGTTAGATACAGAGTAAAGCTCTCTCTACACTGTCCCCATCAAACACTCCCAGGACAGGTACAGCACGGGGTTAGATACAGAGTAAAGCTCCCTCTACACTGTCCCCATCAAACACTCCCAGGACAGGTACAGCACGGGGTTAGATACAGAGTAAAGCTCTCTCCACACTGTCCCACATCAAACACTCCCAGTACAGGTACAGCACGGGGTTAGATACAGAGTAAAGCTCCCTGTACACTGTCCCCTTCAAACACTCCCAGGACAGGTACAGCACGGGACTAGATACAGAGTAAAGCTCCCTCGACACTGTCCCCATCAAACACTCCGAGGACAGGTACAGCACGGGGTTCGATACAGAGTAAAGCTCCCTCTACACTGTCCCCATTAAACACTCCCAGGACAGGTACAGCACGGGGTTAGATACAGAGTAAAGCTCCCTCTACACTGTCCCCATCAAACACTCCCAGGACAGGTACAGCACGGGGTTAGATACAGAGTAAAGCTCCCTCTACACTGTCCCCATCAAACACTCCCAGGACAGGTACAGCACGTGGTTAGATACAGAGTAAAGCTCCCTCTACACTGTCCCCATCAAACACTCCCAGGACAGGTACAGCACGGGGTTAGATGCAGAGTAAAGCTCCCTCTACACTGTCCCCATCAAACACTCCCAGGACAGGTACAGCACGGGGTTAGATACAGAGTAAAGCTCCCTCTACACTGTCCCCATCAAACACTCCCAGGACAGGTGCAGCACGGGGTTAGATACAGAGTAAAGCTCCCTCTACACTGTCCCCATCAAACACTCCCAGGACAGGTACAGCACGGGCTTAGATACAGAGTAAAGCTCCCTCTACACTGTCCCCATGAAACACTCCCAGGACAGGTACAGCACGGGGTTCGATACAGAGTAAAGCTCCCTCTACACTGTCCCCATCAAACACTCCCAGGACAGGTGCAGCACGGGGTTAGGTACAGAGTAAAGCTCCCTCTACACTGCCCCCATCAAACACTCCCAGGACAGGTACAGCACGGGGTTAGGTACAGAGTAAAGCTCCCTCTACACTGTCCCCCATCAAACACTCCCAGGACAGGTGCAGCACGGGGTTAGATACAGAGTAAAGCTCCCTCTACACTGTCCCCATCAAACACCCCCCAGGACAGGTACAGCACGGGGTTAGATACAGAGTAAAGCTCCCTCTACACTGTCCTCATCAAACACTCCCAGGACAGGTACAGCACGGGGTTAGGTACAGAGTAAAGCTCCCTCTACACTGTCCCCCATCAAACACTCCCAGGACAGGTACAGCACGGGGTTAGATACAGAGTAAAGCTCCCTCTACACTGTCCCCATCAAACACTCCCAGGACAGGTACAGCACGGGGTTAGATACAGAGTAAAGCTCCCTCTCCACTGTCCCCATCAAACACTCCCAGGACAGGTACAGCACGGGGTTAGATACAGAGTAAAGCTCCCTCTACACTGTCCCCATCAAACACTCCCAGGACAGGTACAGCACGGGGTTAGATACAGAGTAAAGCTCCCTCTACACTGCCCCCATCAAACACTCCCAGGACAGGTACAGCACGGGGTTAGGTACAGAGTAAAGCTCCCTCTACACTGTCCCCCATCAAACACTCCCAGGACAGGTGCAACACGGGGTTAGATACAGAGTAAAGCTCCCTCTACACTGTCCCCATCAAACACTCCCAGGACAGGTACAGCACCGGGTGAGATACAGAGTAAAGCTCTCTCTACACTGTCCCACATCAAACACTCCCAGTACAGGTACAGCACGGGTTTAGATCCAGAGTAAAGCTCCCTGTACACTGTCCCCTTCAAACACTCCTAGGACAGGTACAGCACGGGACTAGATACAGAGTAAAGCTCCCTCGACACTGTCCCCATGAAACACTCCCAGGACAGGTACAGCACGGGGTTAGATACAGAGTAAAGCTCCCTCTACACTGTCCCCATCAAACACTCCCAGGACAGGTACAGCACGGGGTTAGATACAGAGTAAAGCTCTCTCCACACTGTCCCACATCAAACACTCCCAGTACAGGTACAGCACGGGGTTAGATACAGAGTAAAGCTCCCTGTACACTGTCCCCTTCAAACACTCCCAGGACAGGTACAGCACGGGACTAGATACAGAGTAAAGCTCCCTCGACACTGTCCCCATCAAACACTCCGAGGACAGGTACAGCACGGGGTTCGATACAGAGTAAAGCTCCCTCTACACTGTCCCCATTAAACACTCCCAGGACAGGTACAGCACGGGGTTAGATACAGAGTAAAGCTCCCTCTACACTGTCCCCATCAAACACTCCCAGGACAGGTACAGCACGGGGTTAGATACAGAGTAAAGCTCCCTCTACACTGTCCCCATCAAACACTCCCAGGACAGGTACAGCACGTGGTTAGATACAGAGTAAAGCTCCCTCTACACTGTCCCCATCAAACACTCCCAGGACAGGTACAGCACGGGGTTAGATACAGAGTAAAGCTCCCTCTCCACTGTCCCCATCAAACACTCCCAGGACAGGTACAGCACGGGGTTAGATACAGAGTAAAGCTCCCTCTACACTGTCCCCATCAAACACTCCCAGGACAGGTACAGCACGGGGTTAGATACAGAGTAAAGCTCCCTCTACACTGCCCCCATCAAACACTCCCAGGACAGGTACAGCACGGGGTTAGGTACAGAGTAAAGCTCCCTCTACACTGTCCCCCATCAAACACTCCCAGGACAGGTGCAACACGGGGTTAGATACAGAGTAAAGCTCCCTCTACACTGTCCCCATCAAACACTCCCAGGACAGGTACAGCACCGGGTTAGATACAGAGTAAAGCTCCCTCTACACTGCCCCCATCAAACACTCCCAGGACAGGTACAGCACGGGGTTAGGTACAGAGTAAAGCTCCCTCTACACTGTCCCCCATCAAACACTCCCAGGACAGGTACAGCACGGGGTTAGATACAGAGTAAAGCTCCCTCTACACTGTCCCCATCAAACACTCCCAGGACAGGTACAGCACGGGGTTAGATACAGAGTAAAGCTCCCTCTCCACTGTCCCCATCAAACACTCCCAGGACAGGGACAGCACGGGGCTGCTCCATCACTGACCTTCCCTCCATAGGTGAGATGTTCGCTGATGATCGCAGCATTCACAACTCCTCAGCTTGTGAAATAGCCAATGCCGGAATACTGAGCAGGACAGGCAGCATCTGTGTAAAGAGAAGCAGATTCTGGGACTGGGGGACTGAGAGACAGGAAGATAGTGAAACACACACAAACTCACTGACAACAAACGCAGTGATGCACAGACACACACACACACAGATACACGCACAGTCTCACACACACACACACAGATAGAGAACAGTCCCACAGTCTCACTCACAATATCCTCATCTCCCTGGCATTAAGGGGCAATTTATCACGTCCAATCAACCTAACGCGCGCATCTTTGGAGTGTGGGAGGAAACCGGAGCACCCGGAGGAAACCCATGCAGACACGGGGAGAACGTGCAAACTCCACACAGACAGTGACCTGAGACCAGAATTGAACCCAGGTCCGTGGCACTGTGAGGCAGCAGAGCTAACCACTGTGCCACCCATGTTGGCCTTCATTGCAAGAGGATTGGAGTAGAAGAGCAAGGATGTCTTACTGCAGCTGGACAGGGCCTCGGTGAGACCACACCTGGAGTCTTGTGTACAGTGTTCCTCTCCTTATCTGAGGAAGGATGTACTTGCCACAGAGGGAGAGCGGTGAATGTTCACCAGACTGATTCCTGGGATGGCAGCATTGGTGTCTGAGGGGAGATTGGGTCGGCTGGGCCTGTATTCACTGGAATGTAGAAGAGTGAGCGGGGATCTAATTGAAAGGTATAAAATTCTGACAGTGCTGGACAGGCTGGATACAGGGATATTGTTTCCTCCGGCTGGGGGTGTCTGGAACAAGGGGTCACAGTCTCAGGATACGGGGGAGGCCATTTGGGACTGAGATGTGGGGAAACCTCTTCACTCAGAGGGTGGTGAACCTGTGGAATTCTCTCCCACAGAAAGCTGTGGAGACCAAGTCACTGAATATATTTAAGAAGGAAATAGATAGATTTCTAGACTCTAAAGGTGTCGAGGTGTATGGGGAGAGCGCTGGTGTATGGCATTGAGACAGAGGATCGGCCATGATAGTGTTGAATGGTGGGTCAGGCTCGAAGGGCTGAATGGCCTCCTCCTCCTCCTATTTTCTATGTTGATGTGACCGCCCCAAGTCTCTTTGGGCCTCCACTCTTTCCAGCTTTTCCCCATTCATAAAGCAATCTGTTCTATCCTTTTTAAAGTGGGTGACCACACAATTGTCTGCAATGAAATCCATCTTTCACTCTTTGAACCATTCAGTTAAGACATTTTACTTTCGGGCGGCACGGTGGCACAGTGGCTCGTACTGCTGCCTCACAGCATCAGGGACCCGGGTTCAATTCCAGCCTCGGGTGACTGTGTGGAGTTTGCACATTCTCCCCGTGTCTGCGTGGGTTTCCTCCGGGTGCTCTGGTTACCTTCCACACTCGCAAGATATATAGGTTAGATGGATTAGCAATGGGGTTATGGGGATAGGGCTGGGGTGAGGGCCTGGGTAAGATACTCTGTCATCAAGTCTGTGCAGACTCAATGAGCTGAATGCCCTCCTATGCTGTGGAACACCTCTTTGCCATTTGAAGCTTCTGGTTTCCTCCCACACTCCAAAGACGTGCGGGTTAGGTTGATTGGCTGTGCTCAATTGCCCCTTAGTGTTAGGGGGATTCAGGCCTGGGTGGTCTTGTTGTCGGGGGCAGGCTTGATGGGCCAAAGGACCTCCTTCTGCACTTTAGGGATTCTATGATGAACGGCATGGTGGCACAGTGGTTAGCACAGCGCCAGGGACCCAGGTTCAATTCCAGCCTCAGCTCGCTGTCAGTGTAGAGTTCTCCCAGTGTCTGCGTGGGTTTCCTCCGGGTCCTCCAGTTTCCTCCCACAGTCCAAACATGTGCGGGTCAGGTGGATTGGCCATGATAAATTGACCCTAGTGTCAGGGGATTAACAGGGTAACTATATGGGGTTACGGGAATAGGGCCTGGGTGGGATTGTGGTCGATGCAGACTCGATGGGCCGAATGGTCTGCCCTTTAGGGATTCTATGATTCTAGGATCTCAAATCATTGATAAATACAATGAAACTGAGACAGACACGGGGGCTTTGCAGCAGCAGGCAGAATGGGAATCATTGCATCCTGCACCGAGTTTTATTACACAACCAATTTCAGAAAATTCACAACTCTAATTCACAACAGCAAAGTGTGGGATTGCAAACTTGGAATTATTAGCCCAGGACTAAAGTTTTAAAGCTAAACACTGACATTCGGAAACAAGAGATGGCCTCACATCTTCAATTCTGTGATTGTCCCCCATCTCCTGCTCTGAATATTACAATATCTCTGCCCCCTTCATGCGTCTGCAGACTTTGAAAGTTACTCAGACATTGGTGAAACTAGTCTTTATCTCGGGGCGTTTCCTGTGAAATATGCGCCTTCTCCAAAGAGACACAATCTAATTGACGCTTTCTGATACAATCTGAATCTCCTTTCAAACAACCTCCCAACCCCACTGTGCAGGAATGTCACCTTTTGTCACATTCCCCAACACAATTGTTGACATTTTATCAGGTGGGAAAAGTAGATTCAACTGACAGATTCTGAGCCCCAGGTTGAATCTTTAAGATGTAAAAATGAACTGAAAGCCCAGGTCTCTCTGTTCCTGCATCCATTTTAACATTGACCCATTGATTTTAAATTGCTTCTCCTGTATAAAAATATAATCTATCAACCTCAGAGTTAAACATTAATAAGCGACTGAGCATCAACTGCGAATTATAGAAGGTAGTTCCAAACTAATATCACAGCTGGTGTGGCAAAGTGTTTCTGAATTCCACTCCTACAAGTCTAAAATCCTCAACATTGTTTGAAATCCAATGTCCCCAAGTCCTGGACTCCCCAACCAGCAGGAAAAGTTGTTCTTTATCATTCCTCTCCATTCCCCTTATTATCTTGAAGTGTTTGATCCAATCATCCCGTAGCCTAAATTCCAGCATTACAGAGTAACACTTCAACTACACTTTTCAACAAACAATCCCAAACCAAATACAGAACAGGGTTCATAGAATCCTGCAGTGCAGGAGGCCATTCGGCCCATCGAGTCTGCACTGACCACAATCCCACCCAGGCCCCATCCCTATAATCCCATACATTTACCTCAGCTAATCCTTCTGACACTAAGGGACAATTTAGCTTGGCCAATCCAGCTAACCTGTACACCTGATAGAAGTCTGCCCGATTATGAGGGGCATGAAGAGAGTGGATAGTCAGAAGCTTTTTCCCAGGGTGGAAGAGTTATTACTCGGGGGCATAGGTTTAAGGTGCGAGGGGCAAGGTTTAAAGGAGATGTGGGAGGAAAGTTTTTTTACACAGAGTGTGGTGGGTGCCTGGAACTCGTTGCCGGGGGAGGGAGTGGAAACGGATACGATAGTGACTTTTCAAGGGCGTCTTGACAAAGACATGAATAAGATGGGAATGGAGGGATATGGTCCCCGGAAGGGTAGGGGGTTTTAGTTCAGTCAGGCAGCATGGTCGGTGCAGGATTGGAGAGCCGAAAGACCTGTTCCCGTGCTGTAATTTTCTTTGTTCTATCTTTGGAGTGTGGGATGAAACCGGAGCACCCGGAGGAAACCCACACAAACACGGGAAGGACGTTCAACTCCAGTCAGAAAGTGACCCATGCTGGGAATCGAAGGCAGGTCCCTGGCACTGTGAGGAAGCAGTGCTAACCCCTGCATCACTGTGCCACCCCCATATTGAAAACTTGGGTTCAAATTCAAGACAGCCGCAAATTCACTTTGAGAAAAGTTCCCTCTGCTGTTGAAAGGAATTTTTAATTGAGGATTTTTATTTCTGGGAAAACTGAACTCACATTGAACAGCATCCCAGTGTGGGATTTAAACTCTAGTTTGTTTCAGTCCTGGGGAGAGAGATGGAGCGAGAGGGAGAGATACAGATACAGAGGCAGAGAGACACAGAAACAGGATGGGATTGTGCTGTACATGTTTCAGAGCTGACACTGAGACACACACGAGATGTACAATCGCAGACCAGAGTGAATCATTCTCTGTTACCTGCAGTGTCCTGGACATGGACAGAAGCTGACACTCAGACACACACAACAACAACTTGCATTTATATAGCACCTTGGACAGTATTATCCCGAGATGCTTCACAGGAGCCTTAATGTGAGAAATTTGACCCCGAGTCACAGGAGAGTTTAGGGTCACATGTCCCAAAGGTTTGGCCAGATGGTTTTTATGGACTATTTTAATTGGAGGAAAAGGAGGTGTTAAAATGGAGAAAACCAATCTGCTTCACTCATGTCCTTTAGGGAAGGAAATCTGCCGTCCTTACCTGGTCGGGCCTACATGTGACTCCAGCCCCACAGCAATGTGATTGACTCTTAGATGCTGTTTGAAATGGCCTACCAAGCCACTCAGTTCATGAGCAATTAGGGACGAGGAGTAAACGCTGGCAGAACCAGCCAGGCCCACATCCCATGGATGTATTTGAGTAAAACGTTCAGGGAAGGAATTCCAGAGTTGGAGCCCACGCAGATGAAGACACAGCTCCCAATGGGGAAACAATTCAAATTGTGGATGGTCACGGAGCCAGAATGAAAGGAAAACAGATATGGGAGGATGGTGGGACTGGAGGAGGTGGATAACCAGCAAGAAACATTTCTCTCTCTCTGTGCTATCAGTTTCCATTATACTCCTGACAACTTGGATCAAATTGTCCAAGAGAGAGAGAGACAGAGCGAGTGGGGGCCAGAAAGAGAGAGAGAGAGACAGAGAGAGACAAAGACGGAGAGAGACTGAGACAGAGAGGGAGAGACAGAGAGAGACAGAGACAGAGAGAGACAGAGACGGAGAGAGACGAAGACGCAGAGAGACAGAGAGAGAGGGAGACAGAGAGAGAGGGAGACAGAGAGAGAGGGAGACAGAGAGAGGGAGGGAGACACAGAGGGAGGGAGACACAGAGGGAGGGAGACACAGAGGGAGGGAGACACAGAGGGAGGGAGACACAGAGGGAGGGAGACACAGAGGGAGGGAGACAGAGGCAGAGAGAGGGACAGTGACAGAGAGAGGGACAGAGAGAGAGGGACAGAGAGAAAGAGAGAGAGAGAGGGACAGGCCAAGAGAGAGACAGAGAGAGGGACAGACCAAGAGAGAGACAGAGAGAGACAAAGATGGAGAGACAGAGATGGAGAGAGACAGAGATGGAGGGAGGCAGAGAGGGAGGGAGACAGAGAGGGAGGGAGACAGAGAGGGAGGGAGACACAGAGGGAGGGAGACACAGAGGGAGGGAGACACAGAGGGAGGGAGACACAGAGGGAGGGAGACACAGAGGGAGGGAGACACAGAGGGAGGGAGACACAGAGGGAGGGAGACACAGACAGAGACAGGGAGGGAGAGACAGAGAGAGAGAGACAGAGAGAGGGAGAGACAGAGGGAGGGAGAGACAGAGAGAGGGAGAGACAGAGAGAGGGAGAGACAGAGAGAGGGAGAGACAGAGAGAGGGAGAGACAGAGAGAGGGAGAGACAGAGAGAGGGAGAGACAGAGAGAGGGAGAGACAGAGAGAGGGAGAGACAGAGAGAGGGAGAGACAGAGAGAGACAGAGAGAGGGAGAGACAGAGAGGGGGAGAGACAGAGAGAGGGAGAGACAGAGAGAGGGAGAGACAGTGTCGTGGTTCCCCAGGACGACAATTCGTTCACATCAGTTTAAAACAGAGAGTCTGAGCAGCGATCTTTCAAGCAAAAGACTTTATTTCTCAGCATAAGAGATAAAGCCGGGGGCGTCCGGAACACTCCAAAGAGCTCTTGGGCTTACAATCTTTTATGTACATTTCAGCCTCCTATCTCAAGATCCTTATCTCCCTTTTACTGCCTGTCCTTGGTTGTAATCTTACCCTACAGCCCGCTCTTTCTTTGGCCATCATTATTTTTATTTGACACTTTATCTGTTTTCTTTGCAATCGGTCGTTCACTGTTATATCTCTTCGTTTCTTAAACCATGGTGGTTATAACTCTTGCTGTTATCTGAACTTTTCTGTTTGTACAATAATCGTGGTTTTGTAAGCTAAGGCGAATGTGTTTAGAAGAAAAGACATCCCCCCTGCTGATTTATAGTCTACTAATGTGTTTTTAGAAGAAAACATTCTCTCTGCTATTAAGTTGAACCACCGAGCAGTCTTTCTTGTTTTCTTAAGTGACTATTGTCTGCTTTTGCTAATCAGTGACTGCTATATTACTTCTTTAGTTCTTCTTGTTCCTCCACTTTAATCATATCGACTACACTTGATTATATTAGGTCACACGAAGTTACTTTAGGTTACATATTCATTTCACTATTCACCTAAATCTACTTTATCATTTCACTAAGACCTAAATCTACTTTATCATTTTACTAAAACCTGTGAATCTGAATTCCATACTAAACTCATACAATATCCAGTACAATTTCCCTTACAAGTGAATCTGAATTTCATACTAAACTCATACAATATCCAGTACAATTTCCCTTACAAGTCCCCCCTTTGAGGCTATTCCCTAGCCTCATCCCAATTACCAAGCTCAAATAATCCCCTCGCTCGATCCCATTTGTATTTTATTTTAATCACTCTTTGCAGGCGATGTGGAGGAGCCGAATATTTTGGTCAGGGATCAGTGTCCCTATTCTAACTTTATCATAATTTGTCTATCCCGGTTCTGATTTTTGGGTTGCTCCTCCAGATTGCCTGCCCCTGACAGTCATCAGCCAAAAACCTTCCCACTCTTGTCTAGGGAAGGGAAAAAGACTGATTCCTGTGTACAGACTAAGTTCTCCTGGTTTCGTGTGGACTTCAGCAAAGTGCTGTTGTTTCCACAAGGTGATCTTCCACTATTGTAGTTATTTTACAGAGTGACGAGTTTCAACTTCGACCAAGGTCATTGTGAATCCACTCAGCGGGGGCGGCTCAAGATTTTCCCATTCCTCTGTTTTTTCTCTCGAGCGTGAGCTGCTTAGCACCCGCGTCACCATCTGCCGCGCTGCCACTCTGGTAAGGAAGGATCTCAGGGCGGGTAAAAAACAACAAAATATCAATCCCAGAATGATTATTGTTGCGATTGCTACAGCTCCAGCTTTGGCAAACCACGCCCCTCATCTTCCTAATATTCTGTCCAGCCAACTCCATACCTCATGCCCAAACCCAGCATTTTCTTTCACTTCTTTCTTAAGATTTCTTAACTTATTCATGGCTTGTGTAAATGACCCCTCTGGATTAGTGTTATTAGGGATAAATGTGCAGCACTGATCCCCAAACATAACACACACCCCTCCTTTCTCTGCCAGGAGCCAATCTAACGCCTGTCGATTTTGCCACGCCATTTTGCTGGTCGCATCCAACTGCTCTCCTAAGGCCTCCAGGGCATCATTCGTATAATTAATAAACCTCTGCTGATTATAATAGATGTAATTGATCCACTCAGTATTCTTGCTGGGTGTGATCCAAACAAAGAGGGATTCAAACCCTGCAGCTATTTCGTTCCTAGCTTTGAACTCATTCGGGATGCCGCGGGGCTGTCCGATTGCGTCCAATTTTATCGTAGGGTCAGGGGTATATGCCCTCTTAATTCTTTGTGATTTAATTTCTCTTTCCCCCGGTAGTATCACAATGCTCTGGGCAAGCATAACTCGAGCACATAGTCCTTTCCAATTCTGTGGTAATTTTGCCAATAGCCCTTTCTCCGGGCCACAAAGCCACCAGAGATCGGCCAGTTGATTTTCTTGATAGTCTAACACAAAAGGAGGGGGTGCCCATCCCCCTCCTGAGAGGATCAGATAAAGAGCATCGGTTATATTCCAAATCCTTTCACACTCTCCTGTGTAATTTCCCACACTACTTCCTGTGCTACTTTCCCTCCAATGGCAATCTTGGATTTGTAAGTTGGGCTCTACACTCCTCCCCACGATTCTCCCCGTGTATTTCTATTTCTTCCTCGCTATCACCTCTATCCACTCTGTGTACTTCTTCAATTTCCCTTCTCTCCCTCACCCCTGGTACCGTTCTGGTACAATGGTTTAAGTGATACCACAGTGTACTGCCTTCTACTTGCAAAGCCGTGGGAGACACTTTGGTGACTTCAAACGGTCCTTCTCGTCTCGGTTCGTTCCAACGTCTCCGGAACTTTCTGATGTATACTCGATCTCCAGGCTTGATCTGATGTTCTGTTACCGGATTCTCCTCCTCCTTGGCTTTTTCCTGTTCAAATATAGTTCTATGTATAACAGTTAATTGTTGTATATATTCTTTTGTGCTTTGATCTAAACATTCTAGCGTAGGACCTCCTGATCCCCTGATCTTGGGTACCGGCATTACTCTTCCTGTCATCATTTCATGAGGGCTCAAATGTGTGATTCTGTTTTCCTGACTCCTGTATTGCATTAGAGCCAATGGCAGAGCATCTATCCAGTTTTTCCCTGTTTCACTGCAAATTTTGCTTATTTTAGCCTTAAGGGTCCCGTTTGCTCTCTCCACCATTCCTTGGGATTGAGGGTGATATACGCATCCAAACTTCTGCTTTACTCGGAGTGCCGAGAGTGTCTCTCTCAGTGCCCTTCCTATAAAAGCAGATCCATTGTCTGAACTTAATTGCGTGGGTATGCCAAATCTTGGGATAATTTCTTTTGACAGGAAGTTAATCACCGTTCCAGATCCTTGATCTTTGGATGGCGTTGCTTCTATCCATCTGCTGAATCTATCAATAATCACTAACATGTATCTTTTCCCTCTTACCACCTTTCCCATATCCACATAGTCCATGCATAGATGTTTAAATGGTCCTTCAGGAATGGGTATATGCCCTATTGGGGCAGTAATGCCCTTCCTGATGTTATTCTGAGCACACACCTCACACTGACTTAGTATGTAGTCAATCGAGTTTTGCAGGTATGGTGACCAGAATCCTTCCTTCTTGATCTTTCTAGCCACTTCTCCTCTCGCACAGTGGTCCACTCCATGCGCTTCGCTAATTAGTACGGTTAGTAATGATGTGGGTGCTATGACTAATCCCTCCCCATTTCTCCATATCCTGTCCTGTTGTCCCTGTAGTGCTCCTCTATCTTTCCACATTGCCTTTTCAGCTACGGAGGTTTCCTCCTGTAATTGTGCTACATCCTCTAATGTGATGTGAGGTTCGATATCCCCCGTACCTGGCCCTGGGTGCGGCCTTGCTATTTCTACTGGGGCTATCGTAGCCTCAATGCATCCTGACGCTTCTTTAGCTGCCTTGTCGGCTTTGGTGTTTCCCTGTGTGATGCTGTCTGCTCCCTATTTATGCGCCTGACACTTAATTATGGCTAATTCCCTTGGACCCATCATGGCCCTTATTAAAGCCCTGATTTGACCTTCGTGTTGTATTGGTCCTCCTCCGCTTTTCCTAAATCCCCTTTGCTTCCATATTGCCCCGAACAGATGGCAGACCCCGTGGGCATAGGCCGAATCAGTATAAATTTCCAATGCTTCCCCGTTTGCTAGCTCACATGCTCTGGTCAATGCTTTAAGTTCTGCCAGTTGGGCTGAACAGGGCTGTTCACATTTCTCTGCTTCTATGACTTCAAGTGTTTCCCCTTTCTGTTCAACTATGGCATAGCCTGCGTGGTTTCCTAAGTGATCCCTGTAACATGAGCCATCTACATACAGTATCCTTTTCCCTTCTGTCACTAGTCCCTCTGCTCTTAAATCTTTTCTCAGTTTCATAAATGTTTTTGCTTCTCTTAAGCATTCATGTTCTTCTCCTTCATGAGGTAATGGCATGTAATCAGCTGGATTTACTCTGTTACACTTTATTATCGTGATATCTGGAAATGTGGTTAGCATTCGATAATGATGGATCCTAGCAGGTGTCAGCACAAATTTTCCTTGCTCAATCAATTCAGCGACCTTATGGTATACATGTATGTTTATCGGATATCCCATTGTGACCGTAGCTGCCTTTTCGTACGCCCACCAAGCTGCTGCCAGACCTTGATAGCACGGAGGGTATCCCATTGCCACGTCGTCTAGCTTGGTACTGTAATATGCTACAGCCTGCCTTCGTCTACCCTTGCAATTTTCCTGCATTAACATTGCTGTAGCAAATCCGGCTTCTCTGTTACTCACAAATAAGTCAAAGGGCTTGTCATAGGTCGGTAAGGCCAATGCTGGTGCCTGTGCCATTTCTCTTTTCACGTTTTCAAATGCGTCTGAAGCATCTTTATCCCATTTTAGTTTGGCTTTTAATTCGTCACACCCTGCCTCCTTCATTATCTTTCGTAGTGCCTGCGTTTTTTCGGCATATCTTTCCACCCATTCTGAACTGAATCCTGTCATTCCCAAAAATGTCATCATTTGTCCCACCGTCCGTGGTTTCGGAACTTTTAGTACTGCTTCTATTTGCTGTGAAGCTATCTCCTTCTGTCCTGCTGATATTTCTCTTCCCAAGTATTCTACCTTTTTCTGGCACAGCTGCAGCTTTTTCCTGGAAACTTTATGGCCCCCTTCTGCTAGTCTTTCCAATAGTTTTAAACTATCCTTCCTGCACTGTTCTTGTGTTCCTGTGCATAATAATAAATCATCCACATATTGTATCAGTGTTCCTTCCAACTGTATTCCTTCTAAATCTGCTCTCAACACCTGATTGAATACATGTGGGGAATGTTTAAATCCTTGGGGCATCCTATTGTATGTGTATTGTTTCCCCTCGTACGTAAATGCAAAGAGATACTGACTTTCTTGAGCTAGTGGCACACTAAAAAATGCCGAACATAGGTCTATTACAGTAAACCATCTACTTTCAGGTGGTATATTTGTCATCAAGGTATAAGGGTTTGGAACCTCTGCTGGCATATCTTCCACTACCTCATTAATTGCCCTTAGATCATGCACCAATCTCCATTTTTCTCTGTCCGCCTTTTTCACTGGTAGTAGCGGTGTATTACACCTGCTCCGGGTTTCTTTTAATACCCCTGCTTCTATCAATCCCTTAATTGTCCCTCTAATTCCTTCAATTGCTTCTGTCTTGATTGGGTATTGCGGCCTATACGGTCCCTGACGTCCTATCTTTAATCTGACTTCAACTGGATTAGCGTTTTTGACCCTCCCTACATCCGTGTCCTGTCTGGACCACAACTCCTGCGGGAGGGAGTTCAAATCCTGCTCTAACCTCTCTCTCCACTCCAGTTCCTGTTTCTCGATTTGCACTCCTATTGTTAAGTGCTTCGGTTTCCCAAGCATTTTAACATCCAAAATTATTTTCGTCATTTGTCCATTGCTGGACGTCCAAATATCTACATTGTCTGTCTGGACAAATTCTAAATCTTGTGCTCTCAACACCATTGGTCCTAGGTCTTTTGATCTGTATCCCGGATTCACTTTCAATGTGACATGTGGCTCCGCCCCAGATACAGAGAACCATTTGTTAACCCATTCATTCCTAACAATTGTGAGGGCTACTCCCTCTAGTCCGATTAAAATACTTCCTGACTTTATTTCCTGTTCTCGTCCTGCCTCCCTTTCCCATTTCTCCTGTATCTCAGGTTCCTGCCCTTCATCAAATATCATTGTACTGTGTAATTCTGTTCTTGGCCATTTGGCTTGTGGAACCCAAGTGTTTATAAGCTTTCCCCAAACTTCCCATATCTGTTTTTTAACTTGTTCCTCTATATCTCCCAACCAATATACATTAACCCCTTCCTTTCCTGGTATTTCAAGTGGATACATTCCCATCAAATCAATTCCTTGTTCAGTGCATTCTAATTTCAGTCCTAAACCTAGGATTGCATCCCTTCCCAATAGATTTAAAGGAGTTTTATCACATACTAAAATAGGTACATGGGTTGTCTTATTTCCAATGGTAACAGGCACCGGCGTCGTCATTCGAGCTAATGTTACTTTCCCCGAGAACCCCACAGTTTTTACAAACTGGTTTGACAATGGTAAGTGATCCGCATATTTCGTTTGCATGCACGTACATGTGGCGCCGGTGTCTATCATCATGGGGACCTCGATCCCTCCTACTCTAACGTTAACTATAGGTTCCTGCTCTGCAGTTTCTGTTATCTGTACGTACTGTCCTACCATTTCGGGGTTCTCTGGGCCTCCCTATGGGGAATTCTGATGGTTTACCGGCCCTTGAAACATCGGGATGCTGTTTGGCGATCCTTGGATCAATTGTTGGCCTGTCTGCTGCTGGTTTTCTCCCTGTCTGGGGAAATTCCACGGGCAATTCCTTTTTATGTGCCCTGCCTCCCCGCACCCCCAACACACACCTGAAGGGCCAGGCAGTGGTCCCTGTCTCGGAGTCTGATGATTAACCTGTCCCTGTCCTCTCTGATTCTGATAGGGTGGCCTACCACCTCCCTGTCCTTTCCCATTTCTATTCCAGTCAGTCTGACTTTGCAGGGCGTATGGGTTTTGATAATTTAGGCCATAGGCTCCTGGGTTCATGGACAGTGGGAAGGCAGAAATGTTATAGGTTATGACGGGCTGGCCTCCATCTCCGCTCCCCCCTTTGATTAGTGCAGGTATTTCCTCTGGCTTTTGCTCCACCATCATTGGTGCTATTTTTCTGGGTGCGAGATCCTCTTTTGCCTTCAGTTTATCCTTGCTTTTGATCTCCTCCAACTGTGCCTGAAGGAGTTTACGTTGTACCTCCTTCAGCTGTTTGTCTGCATCCTTTTCATCTTTGCGATGTCTCTCTACTGCATGGGCAACATAATCCACAAACTCTCGGTAATTTTTTGAGTCCAAGCCCACCACTTCCTCCAGCCTTGTCTTAGCTGGGGCTGGCAAGCCCTCTAGGATTGCAGCCCGGAACATGGAGTTGGTCAGTGGGTCTATTAGAATGTCCCTCTCCGTGTCCCTTCTCCACCTTTTTAATTGATTCTCCACATACACAGCTGCATTCTCCTCCTCACCCAGTGGCTCTCCCTTTAGGGTTTTTACATCCATTCGATTGGGGTACATATCCCGCAGTGCCTGCCAGATGTCTTGGCAGTACTGGTCCATTAGTATCCCATCCACCGCTGGGTCATAAGCTGCGGTCGGGATGCCAGCACATCTCATTACTTCCGCCATTTGGTCCATTCCTAGCACCTTTGTCAGGAGAGCTTTGATGTCGCCCAGTGCCATCCTTTTTCCCACCATCCCTGCCTCCAACTGTCCAATCCACCTTCCAGCCCCATCCAAAATATTGGGTAATTCATTAATTAAATTAGGCAAATCCTGACCTGACCAAGGGATATACTGCGGTCTGCCACCCTTCAGAATCACCGGGAATACCCTTTTCCCTCTCCTATCCACATCTGGAAACTTTACAGGTGGGTGCCTTTCCCGCCTTCGTCATCTGTTCTATGTCATATTCTCCCTCAAAATTCATTGTGCCTGATATAACTGGGTACAGTCCCGTGGAGCTCTGTTTCTCTAAGTATGGGGGTGGGGCTACGTTTGGATCTTCCAATTTTGCTTTTTCCTCAAGTTGTACTGGCATCTGCATTCTACCTCCCCTCCATACCCCTCTTCTCTCTTTCCCTTCTTGTTGGAATAGGGCTAATATCTCTAACTCCTTTTCTCGCTTTTCCCTTCTTTTGCTCGATTTATCCTTAATCTTATAGTTCTTTATCATTCCCTTCTGGTCCTCACACCTCTCTATGGACCATGTGCCTTCCTCCGGCCACTGTGTATTGCTCTTATTTGTTCTTTTGGCCCATTTTTTAGAGACGTGTTCTATATCTCCCCTAAGGGCTGGGAACTTATCCCCTAATATCTCCACTGGTGTCTTAACTTGGTGCGCCATTACTCGTCTTTTTGGATCACTGTCACAATTTTTGTCACTTCATCTGTCAGAGTTAGGTATCACAGTGATTATTACTTGCTGTATTGTTTTTCCGTGCTCAGTCCCCTGTTTACCTTTCCTTTGGATTTCTTTTGCCACTATCTGTAATTCTAACCGGGGTCCTGATATCCACTTCCCCGTAGTCCCCTGTCCCGGCACTATCTTCCTCTCCCGGGCCAGAGGGTAGTAGGTTTTCACTTGCTCGTCTATGTGTATAAGAATCCTGTATCGGTCAGATCCCTTTATTAATTTCTCTAGGGTTTCCAATTTTATTTCGTCTATCCAATTCCTATCGACTACTCTTTCCCATTTTACATACGGCCACTCATTCTTTATCTCCTCTAAGTTAATTATGTGTGTAATCTTTTTCCAATCCAGTGTTGCTTCCGTTTTTGTTATTATTCAAAGATTAGTTATTTTCAATCTTGTCACCAGGCAGTTTTGTCAGGGTAATTTTTCAAGTTGTTAGTTATTACCCTACCTATATTCCGACTCTCTCTCTTATTTCTGTCCTTCACGCTGTTGTCTCAGACCAGTTTGTTCAAACTGGTCTTTTACTTCCTCTATTCTAGCTGCTACTCCCCTTTCCTGTGGTTAAAATCCACTCCTGTGCTTTTGGCTACTGTATTAGGTCAGAGAGTGATCTCTCACTGATCTCTCTCCCTCTCGGTTGACGTCCCTTACCCGAGGTCCTGGGTAGGTTTGGACTGGCAGGTTTTCCCACACTTACTCTCTTCTGGGCAAGTCGTGACCTGAAAAACCCGCTCCAAACCGCTTGACTTAACCTAATTGCATTACTTTAGCTTTCGGCCTTTTTCCCGTCTCACTTTTTACCCATTCACAGACAATACAGTATTCGCAGCGCGCTTTTGCATGCAAAAATTCTGCTCTTCGGATCAGACTCAGTCTCTCAAAATTTTTACACAATTTGGTTTTACCTGTGCAGGATATCTTTTTGGGTTGGGGAGATCCAGGACCAGCAGAGAGCCGGGTGCACCGGGCCTCGAGAAAACCCCTTTCTGACAACAAGGATTTACATGCATGCAAGTCTGCTTACCTTGTTGACAGAAGGCCGGCTGGGGACTTCTCGGTTCCGGTTGGACCACCGTCTCCGCTACTCCTTCCAGATGCTTTTCTGGGCGATCTCTCACCAACCCTGCTAAGCAGCGCCAATTTTGTCGTGGTTCCCCAGGACGACAATTCGTTCACATCAGTTTAAAACAGAGAGTCTGAGCAGCGATCTTTCAAGCAAAAGACTTTATTTCTCAGCATAAGAGATAAAGCCGGGGGCGTCCGGAACACTCCAAAGAGCTCTTGGGCTTACAATCTTTTATGTACATTTCAGCCTCCTATCTCAAGATCCTTATCTCCCTTTTACTGCCTGTCCTTGGTTGTAATCTTACCCTACAGCCCGCTCTTTCTTTGGCCATCATTATTTTTAGTTGACACTTTATCTGTTTTCTTTGCAATCGGTCGTTCACTGTTATATCTCTTCGTTTCTTAAACCATGGTGGTTATAACTCTTGCTGTTATCTGAACTTTTCTGTTTGTACAATAATCGTGGTTTTGTAAGCTAAGGCGAATGTGTTTAGAAGAAAAGACATCCCCCCTGCTGATTTATAGTCTACTAATGTGTTTTTAGAAGAAAACATTCTCTCTGCTATTAAGTTGAACCACCGAGCAGTCTTTCTTGTTTTCTTAAGTGACTATTGTCTGCTTTTGCTAATCAGTGACTGCTATATTACTTCTTTAGTTCTTCTAGTTCCTCCACTTTAATCATATCGACTACACTTGATTATATTAGGTCACACGAAGTTACTTTAGGTTACATATTCATTTCACTATTCACCTAAATCTACTTTATCATTTCACTAAGACCTAAATCTACTTTATCATTTTACTAAAACCTGTGAATCTGAATTCCATACTAAACTCATAC